>NW_024733526.1:0-11733 GCF_018991925.1 Homarus americanus | reverse complement strand
CATTTCGTCATGGCTCAGGTTTATCCCAAAGTTGACATGAAGAGCATGACTAATGTCCACATACTATAGCAGACAGGCTGTAATAATGTTATGTTGTTTATCTCAATGACACTACAACCAAATGGTAAGTATTAGCATTCAGATCTTGAGTATTTCTTACTTAACACAACAGTGTGGCGGTGCAACTGTCCCCTATCCTCTGTCCAGTGCACAGAGACCTCCCCTCCCCTACGTCCCCTTACGTCACACCACCTCCCCTAAACATCCCCCTGACATTATTTCGGTTATTTACATTAAGAGAGTTACAGGGTGTATTAAAAAGGTATTTGAAGGCTAATTTTGTTTTTCAATTTCTGTGTGTGTGTGTGTGTGTGTGTGTGTGTGTGTGTGCGTGTGCGCGTGTGCGCGTGTGCGTGCGCGTGCGTGCGTGCGTGCGTGCGTGCGTGCGTGCGTGCGTGGACCTCGTCACACATGACAGCCTTTACATCAGACCTGTGTTGTCTGTCATCTCTCCACCTCGACCCTCCACATAAAACCTTCACTGAACGAAAAGCTTATAATTTTTAGCCCCTCTCCTCAGAGTTATGAGTTAGTGTTAAAATGTATTATAATTGACCTTCCTTCAGTTTCGTTTATCTTGGTGTGTGCTTAAGAAAATACCTTATGTTATATGTAAACAGTTCCCGTAGTTTGATATATACGTTATGTCAAGGCGTTCGGTACATCAAGGTACCCACTCAGGTCAGGACTTATGGCTTCAGCTGAGGAGTGGGATGCACGTAAACGTCGGGGAATAAAATGGTCTTGTGGTTGAGGTGTGTTTCTTCGTCCGTTACTGAGGTGACCCTATGCACTTGTGTGTGGAGGAGGGGGGGAGAGGAATTGGTTTTAATTTCGCTAATTTTTTTTTGTTACATCTTGCCACAGTATTATCGGATATATACGAGAATGATAATAAGTGGCTGTATGAGAATACTTTGTCAGTAATGTACGCTTTCCTAGTATTACAGTATGTTATCTGCCAACCTTTATCTACGAAAAATATGAATGTTTTAACCCAGTTATGTGTATCTGAAGGATTACTAGTGGGCATAATTTTTCTTTGAGTAATAACATTGTCACACACCCGAGCGTGAATTTTGGAACGAACTATTTACTTTTGACATATCAATACTATAATATTGCTCCGAAACTATTAATAATTTCAAGTATACAGGCGCGTATTAGTTAAAATATACAGATTAAAGTAATGATTTCAGTTAATAAGGACATACACGATATATTAATTTTATAATTAAGTGATATTCTGGTAACCAAACCCACTATAAATGACAGAAACTTACATTAACATATATAAGTTATAAGTTTTTGTTAACATACCGTTTATTATGAACCTTTCCAAGTACACCTAAAAGATATCTCATGAACACGGAAATATTGTGCCTACTTTTTAACACTAATTGATGACGTCAGGCAGCTATCAGGGCTACCAACATATCGGAAAAATCAGTAATATGATCTGACAACATTATTGTTATTAGTATTGATATATTAGGGTCTCCTCCAGGTTATCTGTATATAAGCCTACTGCGTCTCATGCATTCTGACGTAGTTGTAGTACGTCTCATGCATCTGGCGTAGTTGTAGTGCGTCTCGTGTATTCTCACGTAGTTGTAGTGTCTCATGCATTAGGACGTAGTTGTAGTGTGTCTCATGCATTAGGACGTAGTTGTAGTGTGTCTCATGTATTCTGACGTAGTTGTAGTGTGTCTCATGCATTAGGACGTAGTTGTAGTGTGCCCCATGCATCTGACGTAGTTATAGTGCGTCTCATGTATTCTGACGTAGTTGTAGTGCGTCTTATAATTTCTGACGTAGTTGTAGTGCGGTATGTTGGTGAGGGGTGGTGTGTGGGGGGTGTTGGTGAGTGGGTTTGTGGGGGTCATTGTTAGGGGTGTTGGTGAGGGAAGATTGTGGAGGTGATGGTGAGGGAAGGTTGTGGGGGTGATGGTGAGGGGTGGTTTGTGGGGGTGTTGGTAAGGGGTTTGTGGGGGGTGTTGGTGAGGGGTAGTTTGTGGGGGTGTTGGTAAGGGATGGTTGGTGTAGTGTTGGTGAGGATGTCTACCATTTTCGTTCGATAATGACTGGTGTACTGTATATGTTAACCTTATAGACCGTGTACTAACCTAGAGATGCGAACTAAAACACCGTAATAGTTGTTGAAACAGTAATAATACCATAACCTCAAGAACAACAACAACCTACGGCGCCTTACTTGATCGGGTTGTGTTGTAGTTGTGGGGTCCTCGTGTGATGTAGTACTAAAGGAAGCAATAAAAGCAGTATATATCCCTCTGATGTACAGTGTCCAGCAAAAGTCCTCCCACAGCCCTGTGTAGCAGGGCTGTGGGAGGACTTTTGCTGGCAACTGTACATAGAATCATAATCAGATGAGATGTGACAAAGTAGTCATTAAGTATCACTCCGAGGGTACAGCCAGCCTGGTATGTTATCAGCGTGGAGCGTCACAACAGTATTGCTCTAATGATGTGATGTAATCAGCGTCCAGGTAAGGCCGGGGTAAGACTGGTAGGGGTGTTCCTTGTTGTAAATTGTCCACCGCGTCCCCCCTCACCCTCCTCTACCCTCGTGCCTGCTCCTGTTCATCTGTTGGTATTGATAGCGTCAGGTTTTATTACGGGAGAGTATTTTGAGGGATGGGGCGCCCCATCCTCCCGGCCCTATCCCACCTCGCCCTGCCCCGCCCCACCCAGCCCCGCCACCATACCCCTCGACCACAGACTTCCTACCTCCACACCTCGCCTTAGTTATCGTTAAGAAATGCATTAAAATATCTTCTTTCAGATTGTATTTTCAAAATCAGTCTGGTATTTCGGTATTGTTTTGTAGATTGAAGTTACTACGGTGGTGGAGTACCGTGCCAGGCAGCCTGAGGGTCGTGGCCACCCGTCACCGTTTTACACGTCAGCTAATATATTATTCAACAAAACACAATGACACATTTCATCTGCATCCCCTATTTTTGTTCGTTTTCATCTTTTGAATGGCATCTTTGATCAGTTCCTCGATATATCGACAGAAGTCCATAAACTTTCGTTAACACATGTGTGACAACATACTGAATCCGCAACTGATATCACATCAGATCAATGGAAGTTCTCCAAAACTGAATTATTCATGATCTATCATTATGACCAAAATATGTTGACAATTTTATTGGGTAACTGTCTTTAATTTTTTGCCTTATATCTTCAAGATTTCAGAATATTATTTGGAAAACGATCGTAGGTTTGAGGGAGACAGTAGCACACTTTTCACATTTCTTTTGTGGCCATCTTTGTCCGGCGGACAATCGTCGCGCGGCCGCTACGCACCACCACATTGAAATTTTTAACCCCAGTGTTGCCGCATTCACGGTTTTGTACCATTTTTAGTTACGTATTTTTCCTGACATCAGAAAAATATCAAAGCGATCGGTATGTTAAAATGACCTTTCCCTCTCCGGACAATATGGACCAAATTCATATCCCCTTTCCTGATAGCCTCTCGACATGGAACACAGTCGCATACTTTCACCGGTTCCGATGAGATATTTGCCAGAGTATTAAAGGAATGTAAGGAAGAGCTTGTATGCCCTTAGCAAAGTTGTTAAACATGTCCTTAAAAACAGGTGTAGTACCAGAATCCTGGAGGATAGCGAATGTAATACCGATTTTCAAGAAGGGAGATAGATCACTATCCTCTAACTACCGCCCAATCAGTCTAACGTCAATAGTAGGCAAATTACTGGAAGCAATCATTTCAAACTCTATTCGAAATCACCTGGAGAAGCACCGATTGATCAATGATTCCCAGCATGGCTTCACAAGCGGGCGTTCTTGTCTAACTAATCTATTAACATTCTTTTCATCAGTTTTCGAATCGGTGGACGAGGGGCACAATTATGATGTGGTATATCTCGACTTTAGCAAAGCCTTCGACAGAGTCCCCCACGAAAGACTAATTAGAAAGGTAGAAGCACATGGCATCAAAGGTGAAATCCTTAAATGGATCAGGGCGTGGTTACAGGACAGGAAACAGCGAGTGAGCATTAACGGCACTAAATCCCATTGGAGCAACGTCACCAGTGGAGTTCCCCAAGGCTCAGTACTTGGACCATTATTATTTATTATATACATAAACGACATATATATCGGCATAGACAGCAACATAAGTAAATTTGCTGATGACACCAAATTAGGCTGTATAATTAAATCTGATGAGGACTCAACAAAACTACAAGAAAATCTAAACAAATTTTTCGAATGGTCTGGAAAATGGCAGATGAAATTCAACGTGGACAAACGTAAAGTACTCAGTATAGGAGATGTAAACAGAGAAACCAGTTACCAGATGAACAACGATGCCATTGAGAAATCCGACTGCGAGAGAGATTTAGGAGTAATGATAAGTAGGAACCTTAAGCCAAGTAAAAAATGTATATTTGCTCGAAACAAGGCGAATAAAGTACTTGGGTTCATACAAAGGAGTGTTGGTAACAAGACTAGCGGGGTCATCCTAAAACTATATCTTGCGCTTGTGAGACCTCACTTGGATTACGCAATTCAATTCTGGTTACCTTATTACAGAGTACAGAGACAGGTTAAAGCATCTTAATTTGCACTCCCTCGAGAGACGTAGAGTGAGAGGCGATATGATAGAGGTATATAAATGGAAGTCAGGGCTGAACAAAGGGGACATTACAAAGGTACTCAAACTATCCAACCAAGAACAAACTCGTAACAATGGTTTTAAATTAGACAAATTTAGATTTAGGCGCGAAATAGGTAAACACTGGTTTGGTAACATAGGTTGGATGCTCATATGAGCAGTTGCGGTTGGGTTTAAATGGGACTGCCCAGTATGGGCCAATAGGCCCCCTGCAGTTTCCTCCATTCTTATGTTCTTATGAGACTGTCCCCTATGTGCGAGAGGACAGAGTCGAAATTCCCTTTTCTTTTGGGGGTATAACGGTCGGTCCGCGGCCTTTCCCGATTCACTAGTTTTTACTAATGCAATAGGAGGCAGAGGACCCGAAAACCCGGACTAAAACGAAATGGGAAAAACTCACTCCTCCTCAACCCCGCTGTAACAAACACTTAATGTGTTGTGCAGGTCGAGGTGAGGTGGTGCGATGTGTACCAAGAGTGAGGGTCACCGGGCAGGACATAGGGCGCTCTGGTGCCTGGTCACGACGCTCACCACGCCACCGCCATCACACCGAGGTTCCGGGAACTGATTCATTCATATCGATTGTTAAGTACAGTGACGCTGCCAGTTACGAGATGTCCACGTCTTCGCCCGACCACAGCTTGGTCATGTCTACAGCTTGGCCATGTTTACAGTTTCATGTCTACAGCTTGGCCATGATTACAGCGTCATGTCTACAGTTTGGCCATGTTTACAGCGTCATGTCTACAGCTTGGCCATATCTACAGCTTGGCCATATCTACACAGCTTAGCCATGTTCACAGCGTCATGTCTACAGCTTGGCCATGTTCACAGCGTCTTGTCCATAGCTTGGCCATGTTCACAACCTGACCACATCTACAGCTTGGGCAAGTCCACAACCTTTCCACGTCCACAACACGGCCATATCATAGCTTGGCCATATCATAGCTTGGTCATGTCTAGAGCTTGGCCATATCCACAACCTAACCAAGTCCACAACTTGGCTATGTGTACAGCTTGGCCATGTCCACAACCTGACCAACTCCATAGCTTAGTCATGTCCACAACTTAGCCATATCTACAGCCTGGTCATATCTATTATCTGGCCATGTACACAACCTGACCACGTTTGCAGCTTGGCCATGTCGCCATTTAAGTCTGGCCACATGAAGAGACTGGCTGTGACTTCAGGCTGACGATGATCACATAATAATGGCTACAGTTTAGCTTCAGGTGTACATATATATTAGCCTTATATATAGCTGCAACTTTTTTATAGCTTCGCCTTATCTATAGCTACACTTTATAGCTTCACCGTAATAGCTTCACCGCATTAATAGTTTCATCGTATTTATAGCCTCACCGTATTAACAGTTTCTGCATATTTAAAGCTTCACCGAATTTATAGCTTCACCGTATTTATAGCTTCACCATATTTATAGCTTCACCATACTTATAGCTTCATATTATTTATAGCTTCACCATATTTATAGCTTCACCATATTTATAGCTTCACATTATTTATAGCCTCATATTTATAGCTTCACCATATTTATAGCTTCACTGTATTCATAGCTACCTTATTTATAGCTTCACCATATTTATAGTTTCACCTTATTTATAGCTTCACCGTATTTATAGCTTCACCTTATTTATAGCTTCCCCATATTCATAGCTTCACCACATTTGTCGTGTTTAGAGTGTACACAGGCTGCCTGGGTCTATAATTAATCTGACCGTATACACAACCCTCCCTACTAACTATAATCTGGCCGTATACACAACCCTCCCTACTAACTATAATCTGGCCGTATACACAACCCTCCCTACTAACTATAATCTGGCCGTATACACAACCCTCCCTACTAACTATAATCTGGCCGCATACACAACCCTTCCTACTAATTATAATCTGGCCGTATACACAACCCTCCCTACTAACTATAATCTGGCCGTATACACAACCCTCCCTACTAACTATAATCTGGCCGTATACACAACCCTCCCTCCTAACTATAATCTGGCCGTATACACAACCCTCCTTACTAACTATAATCTGGCCGTATACACAACCCTCCTTACTAACTATAATCTGGCCGTATACACAACCCTCCCTCCTAACTATAATCTGGCCGTATACACAACCCTCCCTACTAACTATAATCTGACCGTATACACAACCCTCCCTCCTAACTATAATATGGCCGTATACACAACCCTCCCTACTAACTATAATCTGGCCGTATACACAACCCTCCCTACTAACTATAATCTGGCCTTATACACAACCCCCCTACTAACTATAATCTGACCGTATGCATAACCCCTAGTAACTATAATCTGCCGTATACACAACCTCCCCCTACTAACTATAATCTGACCGTATACACACAACCTCCCCATTAACTATAATCTGCCGTATACAACCCTCCTGCATTAATTATAATTCAAGCCGTATACACAACCTCCCTACTAACTATAATCTGGCCGTATACATAACCCTCCCTACTAACTATAATCTGGCCGTATGCATAACCCTCCCTAGTAACTATAATCTGGCCGTATACACAACCCTACCTACTAACTATAATCTGGCCGTATGCATAACCCTCCCTAGTAACTATAATCTGGCCGTATGCATAACCCTCCCTACTAACTATAATCTGGCCGTATACATCCTCTCTCCTCCCCACCCCCCACTAGCTATAATCTGGCCGTACCACATCTCAGTCCACACCGCCATACCTAAAATTCTACAGCATTATCCGACTGTCAGTAGAGGTGATTATTATATGCCGTGACGGTATTGTATTTTGCTTAACGGCTACAGTAGTTAAGATGCTTATGTTTGTAAAATGAACCTAACCTAACCCCACCAGAGGTAGTGTTAAGGGTGAAATAAATTTGGGGGTCTAATCTTCATGTGATCCCTTAACACCATATAGCTTGCTCTCTTTTCCTGACATAGATTTTATAGTACCCAGATTTCATTGTTTGCCAGATAGTGTTGGTGGTGATGTTATCCTTGGACCGTAATAGCAGAGTACTGTATTTGCTTTGTGGGTACAGTACTGATGACTGTATTCGTATACCTCAACCAAATAATACCTTGTACCCTTCAACACGTAACAAACCCTCTAGCTTCAGTATTACCTCCCTATTCCCCTTCCCTATTCCCCTTCCCTATTCCCCCTTCCTATTCTCCCTTCCTATTCTCCCTTCCTATTCTCCCTTCCTATTCCCCCTTCCTAGCATAGATTTGGTATGTAAATTTGCCTACTATAACCAGGTGTTATTGTAAAGATATTATCAACTGTAGCATGTAAGGTGATGACATAAGATAGCATAAAACACACACACACACAGCTGTTACACAAAAAAATTTACAGGTAGGAACAGGTAAGATAAACACTTCGTCAGGAGGAGGAACACAGCAATCATCCCATGCAGCCGTACAGGTGATGGCGTAGTGTGGAGAGAGATATAGACAACCTGCAGGGGACACCAGAAGATTACAGTGTGTGTGTGTGTGTGTGTGTGTGTGTGTGTGTGTGTGTGTGAATAATAATAATAATGATAATAATAATTAACGGTTTATTGGAAAAGTTCTGCAGCCCGAAGGCTGAAAATATACATTGGACAAAAATGACTTATTACATGCAAAGACATGGGGTGGGTGGGTCGTTTACCAAAAGCTTTCATTATTGAAAGGAGAAGGAATAATAATTGGACATACAAATTATTATAGTTTACAGTTGATGGCCCGGGCCTGGACTGGTCATGGAGACACCAGGTGGTGTGGTGTTCACGTGGTGTAGTAACTCGTCCTCGGGTGTTGATATGAAAGACCTCACGTGTATGTGTGCGTATAGATTTATTCGTTTTGTTTATCATAGATTACAATCATAACTAATTTTATGGTCCTTTCGTTCCCTCTCTATAGATTTTCATAATTTTGTTTGGTCTTTATTATTATTATTATTATTATTATTATTATTGTTTTTATCTTTTTTTTGGGGGGGGTGTTATTCTCTCTCTGTCTCTCTCTGTCTCTCTCTGTCTCATCCAGATATGTATATTTGACTGAAATACTTTTAATCTCTTCATGAACTTTTATTACAATACTGTAATTATAACTTGAACGTCGTATTAGAGGTTTACTTTATAAAGTGACTTATCAGAAGGAGAGAAATTACTGCACTGGACAATCCCTCGAGTGACGTCTTCAGATTCCTAGTTAAATCTCATACATTGTCTTCTCTTAAGGGAACTTCCAGTATGTATACAGTCGGGGTCAAAAGTTCGTTCCATCCCATTATGAAGCAGCATCGACCCCAAATGAGACAAAACAGTCAGTTCGGAGACTCATTCTCGCGACTCGGTTTCACCACAGGAGCGAACTTTTATCCATGACTGTATTTTATTCATTTTTATTTTTTGATGAGAATAAAATCTTGACGTACTATTTGCATGTTTTAGCATTTATTTATTTATTTATTTATTTATTTATTTATTTTGGGGTGGGGGGGGTATGAAGGTTTGTCATTAATTCTGGACTTAAACCTTATGATGGGAGTGCTTAAGAAAAGTATGTTACCTCAGTAGTTTTTTTCTTTTGATAATTGCAGAATGTAAACACCATCATTTGAGAGCCGCTTCAGCGCTTAATGCATTGAGTGACGTCATCAGCCACTCGAGTTTGTCAGAAATTTAACCCCTTGAGTACGATGACTTAACCCTTTGAGTACGATCACTTAACCCTTTGAGTATGATCACTTAACCCCTGAGTACTATAACTTGACCTCTTCAATACACTGACTTAACCCCTTGAATATTTGAGGAATAAGTCGTCATACTCAAGCGGTTAAGTCATCGTACTCGTGTCGTTAAATCATCATACTCGTGTCGTTAAATCATCATACTCGTGTCGTTAAATCATCATACTCGTGTCGTTAAATCATCATAATTATATATTTAAGTCAATGTTATTCGGAAGGTGTTGAGTCATAGTACTGTACAAGCCTTTCACTTGCGGGGCGATGACGTCACAATAGTCATTGCTGCCAGCGCCTTTCAGGTTTGGTTAGAAGTTTAAGAAGTTAGGTTAGGTTAGGGCTTGGTTAGGTTTGGTTAGGTTAGGTTAGGTTAGGTTAGGTTAGAATTACACAGAACATTATGTAATTTGCTGATGTTTTAAGCTATTGGACTTTGATTGGGCTTTATTATATATAAGTGGTTAACAGTTATTTGTTTCACACAGTTATCTGGATTCTGGTAAGAACTTTCCTTAAAGTGGTATCAACAGATGTCTTTGAGCTGGTTTTTATCCCTGACTGTGTGTCCTTTAGAGGCACAGACGAACTTGTTGGTTGGTTGTGCTCGCTGGACGACAGGTGGAAGGCTGCCGGACACACCTGCACCAGCTCACATACTCAACCTGTAGAAGAAGTAATTGTCTTGTTGTTCTAAAGTGGATGTTTGATGTTTATAGTAGGAGTCACAGATGGTGTAAACAGAGTAACGATCAGTGCAACAACAGATTTACCAAAGTATACTATTTATACACACAAAATACATATGTAAACATGTATTTTGTTACCATGTATTTTGTTACCGTGATTTCTTCTGAGATATCATAACAGTGATAAAGACCGCTTAATATTCCTGATGTTGGGATAATTGTTTGTCTTATGCGTACGGATGTTACTGCTGTCTACACACACCCACACACACACACACACACACACACACACACACACACACACACACACACACCATATTAACAAACGTGTATATACTGTACATGGCGCGTCTTCACGATACTGTATATAGACAGGTAGCATCAAGTGTTGTGTTGCGCAGCAGAGACGACTGAGGGGTCACACGGGTCCCAGTTTTAGGTCCTGATTATAAAAGGACTTCATCGTACCTAGGACTAGGACGGATTAGAATTAAGGACCTACTAGGATCTTGGTAGGTTAGGTTAGGTTAGGTTAGGTTGGAGTCTATGTGGACTGGGCCCGTTTAAACAATCACCCACACAACCACCAGACCAGGGCCACAGCAAGACCGTAAAGTGTAAAGAAAACAAAAAAGTTGACTCATATATTAAAAATGTCTACACAATGACAAATATCGCCTCTTAATCATTATTTTTTGAGTCTGACCACACGATAAAACCCTCGAGTGTCTGATAAAGGTTCTCCAGATACCGCTGACAACACGATATGGCCATTAAAACCCAGCGGGGGGGGGGGTGGTAGTGACTCAATGTGGCCTGGCATTTTTTTTTTTACGGGGATTAGCCCACCCAGGCACAGGTCACTGACCCACATCGGACACTAAGGTGTGTCGTGTTCCCTCTCCCTCCCCCCCCCACCTGTCTGTTACTGTGACTCCCCAAAACCTCACGCTGTTGCTTGTTACTGGTACCAGGCTCTTGATAGTAATGTCAGTTAATCCTTGCTTTATTTTTATATCACTAAGGCTTATTACTCTCTCTCTCTCTCTCTCTCTCTCTCTCTCTCTCTCTACTACCACCACGTGATGGCCGGAATCCACAACAAATACTAGATTCTCTGTTCCTTTAATGTGTTATTCGTCTTTTCTTACTGATGTGAAGGATGTGTTGTGTTGTAGCTCCGTTAATGGTTCAAGGTCCTCATGGTATCACTCTAGTTTAATATCTGTCTCGCTTCCCATCATATAGAGTCACCCATCACCAGCCTGTTCTAACTGTCCGTCCCACCACTTAGCATCACCCATCACCAGCCTGTTCTAACTGTCCGTCCCATCACCAGCCTGTTCTAACTGTCCGTCCCATCACTTAGCATCACCCGTCACCAGCCTGTTCTAACTGTCCGTCCCATCACTTAGCATCACCCATCACCAGCCTGTTCTAACTGTCCGTCCCATCACTTAGCATCACCCATCACCAGCCTGTTCTAACTGTCCGTCCCATCACTTAGCATCACCCATCACCAGCCTGTTCTAACTGTCCGT
>NW_024733525.1:0-11884 GCF_018991925.1 Homarus americanus | reverse complement strand
TGGTCCCTTGTCCTAGTGGGCACCTGATGTAATGGGTCCCAGTACTAATAGGTCTCAATCTTAATGGCCTCAGTCCTATTGGGCCCCAATGCTCTTGACCTAATGGGCTCTAGACCTAATAGGCTCCAAGACTAAATAACTAATGGACCCCAGAATTAATGGATTCCCACCATTAGGAGTGATTCCAACCTTAAGAGAAAATGGAATAAAATAAGAAAATAATGAAGAGAAAAAAATAGTTTAGCCAAGAGTGAAAATGAAAAAAAAGTGAAATAAAGAAAATGTACAAAGAATGAAGAAAAACGCAATGCTAATAAAAGAAGAAGTAACAAAAACGAAATTAAAAAAAGAATAAAAGACGAGAGAGAAAACTAGAACAAGAAAAATAAAACTGAAAAGATATAAACAAGAAACATTGAAGAAAAGAATAGAAGAAAAGAAAGAGAAGTGGGAGAGAAAAAATAGGAAAGAAAGAGAAGAGAGATAAAGAAAAAAATAAACCCTTCTCGCTCTCTGGAGACTGTCAAGGTAAGAGCAGAAATTAATGACGATCTCCATTCGATTAACGGGGAATTGGCTTCGTGTAACCTCCTACACCTAATTGGCTCTTGAGGTCCTGTTAGATAATTAGACGCCAATATGTGGCCAGGATAATGCTCGTCCATGTGGAGGTGAGACAGCCCATGTGGAGGAGATTCAGTCCATGTAGGGGAGAGACAGGGGGGGGAGAATGTGTGTTTTAGGGGAGAATGTCTTTATAAGGAAATAAAATAGGGGAGCCACTGCCTAATGTGGAGAGACATAACGCCTATGTGGAGGGACAGAACGCCAATGTGTAGACAGAACGCTTATAATTATCGAGAGACAAAATCACACAAAATCCCTAACTAGTTGTGGATGAACGCCCCCTAACTACTTAAGTTACGACACGAGGTTGGGTTAGGGTAGGGGGTAGGAAGTGTCGAAATTGCACAAGGGATTCTTAATGTTGCTAATGAGTTTTTCTAATACCCAGTTAAGTGGAAGGATAAACAACGGAACTCTGTGGATTATCGGGGCAAGAAATTCGGTTTTTGATTAATTTTGGTCTGTCTCTCTGTCTGTCTGTACACACACACACACACACACACACCAATAACAAATATCTCGTGGGAAAAAAACTTGTCTGTCCTGATCCTGATTCGTGGAGTCAAAAGAGGTCATCTACTGTCATCTATTCACTTGTCTCTTATTCTTGGTTTTCGTTGTGTAAGGTAAGGATAGCATCCTCAAATGGATTAGGGCGTAACCATTGGAGCAACATCACAAGTGGACCATGTGGGGATGGGGGGGGGGATTCCACGCCCTTACCAGTCGGTGGGTCCTGATACCTTCCGTTGCCAACTACCGGATGGTACCATTCTCCACCTCCCAGGATGGGTGTGGATGGGGGATGGGGGGATTCCACGCCCTTTCCAGTCGCTGGGTCCTGATACCTTCCGTTGCCAACTACCGGATGGTACCATTCTCCACCTCCCAGGATGGGTGAGGATAGGGACGGGATTTTTTAATTTTTTTTATTTATTTATTTTTTTGAGATTCCACCTACCCCTTCATCCTCTCACTTCCCAGTCGGTGGGTCCTGATACCTTACCGTACACCACCCTACACCACCATACCCCATACTACACGACCCACTACACCCTCACTACACCACCATACCCCACACTACACCACCCACTACACCACCCTACACACACACTTCCCAATCGGTGGGTCCTGATACCTTACCGTACACCACCCTACACCACCATACCCCATACTACACCACCCACTACACCCCCACTACACCACCATACCCCACACTACACCACCCACTACACCACCCTACACACACACTTCCCAGTCGGTGGGTCCTGATACCTTACCGTACACCACCCTACACCACCATACCCCATACTACACTACCCACTACACCCCCACTACACCACCATACCCCACACTACTCCACCCTACACACACACTTCCCAGTCGGTGGGTCCTGATACCTTACCGTACACCACCCTACACCACCATACCCCATACTACACGACCCACTACACCCTCACTACACCACCATACCCCACACTACACCACCCACTACACCACCCTACACACACACTTCCCAATCGGTGGGTCCTGATACCTTACCGTACACCACCCTACACCACCATACCCCATACTACACCACCCACTACACCCCCACTACACCACCATACCCCCACTACACCACCCACTACACCACCCTACACACACACTTCCAGTCAGTGGGTCCTCATACCTACCATACACCACCCCTACACCACCATACCCCCATACACCACCCACTACACACCCTCACTACACCACCATACCCCACTACCACCCACTACACCACCCCTACACACCCTTCCCAGTCGGTGGGTCCTGATACCTTACCGTACACCACCCTACACCACCATACCCCATACTACACCACCCACTACACCCTCACTACACCACCCACTACACCACCCTACACACACACTTCCCAGTCGGTGGGTCCTGATACCTTACCGTACACCACCCTACACCACCATACCCCATACTACACCACCCACTACACCCTCACGACACCACCATACCCCACACTACACCACCCACTACACCACCCTACACACACACTTCCCAGTCGGTGGGTCCTGATTCCTTACCGTACACCACCCCTACACCACCATGCCCCCCATACTACACTACCCACTACACCCTCACTACATCACCGCCCCACACTACACCACCTACACCCTTCCCAGTAGGTGGGTCCTGATACCTTACCGTACACCACCCTACACCACCATACCCCATACTACACCACCCACTACACCCCCACTACACCACCATACCCCACACTACACCACCCACTACACCACCCTACACACACACTTCCCAGTCGGTGGGTCCTGATACCTTACCGTACACCACCCTACACCATACCCCCATACTACACCACCCACTACACCCTCACTACACCACCATACCCCACACTACACCACCCACTACACCACACTACACACACACTTCCCAGTCGGTGGGTCCTGATACCTTACCGTACACCACCATACCCCATACTACACCACCCACTACACCACCCTACACACACACTTCCCAGTCGGTGGGTCCTGATACCTTCTGTCGGCGCCTGACGGATTGTACCATTCTTCACTTCCTGGGAAGGATGTGGATTTCCTCTCCTCATCCCCCACTCCCCATCATCCCTCTCACCCCACCCACCCCTTCATCCTCTCACCCTTCCCAGTCGGTGGTTCTTGGTACCTCCCAGGATGGGTGAGAGGATGATGAGTGTGGGTGGCTGGTTATAGTCGGGATGTCCTACACCCCCAATACACCACCCTACACCACCCTACCCAACACTACCCTATTTTATGACGTATTATTTGTGCTGTCTCAATTCTGATGTTGTTGACAAATGACCAGAAATTACAGTAATTATAAATGTTCTAATTATTATTCTCATTTAAGTTAAAAAAACACCAAAAGAATCGAACGACCCACCGCAACGCAACGAACCCAACGACCCAACGCAACGAACCCAACGACCCAACGCAACGACCCAACGCAACGAACCCAACGACCCAACGCCCCACCGCAACGAACCCAACGACCCAACGCAACACCAAACGAACCCAACGACCAACGCAACGCAACAGACAACGACCCACCACCCAACGAACCCAACGACCCAACGCAACGAACCCAACGACCCACCGCAACGCAACGAACCCAACGACCCAACGCAACGAACCCAACGACCCAACGCAACGACCCAACGCAACGAACCCAACGACCCAACGCCCCACCGCAACGAACCCAACGACCCAACACAACAGACAACGACCCACCGCAACGAACCCAACGACCCAACGCAACGAACCCAACGACCCAACGCAACGAACCCAACGACCCACCGCAACGAACCCAACGACCCAACGCAACGAACCCAACGACCCAACGCAACGACCCACTACACTTTTTTTTCGTTTTTTTATTTTTTTATTTTTATTTTTTTTATTTATTTATTTTTTTTTATTTTTTTTTATTTTTTATTTTTTATTTTTTTTATATATATTTTTTATTTTTTTAGCACACCACCCACTACACCCACCCCTTCATCCTCTCACCCTTCCCAGTCAGTGGTTCTTGGTACCTTCTGTTGTTGGCTGACGGATGGTACCATTCCCCACCTCCCAGGATGGGTGAGAGGATGATGGGTGGGGGTTATAGACGGGATGTCCTACCCTACCTAACCTACACCTACCCGAGAGTTTAGTTAATAAGTGATGAACTGGCTTGGCCTTGCCTCGATCTAGGACTGGAGGAGCTAGATAGAGGTACTTACTTCGTCGTGTCACAGGCAGGGGAATTACTATCGACTTTTTGGAAGGTCTATTTATGTTACATTAGCTGTTTTTCCTGTTTTTCTTTAATAATTCATATATTTACGCAGTCAACCTCCAAAAGTAGACGTTTATTAACATAGAGATATAATGTGGCACTCCGTACAACATTCAAGCTATGTGGGCGTGTATGACTTGTCTTCTTGTGTACATGACTCTCGTGTGTGTGTGTGCGTGTATGACTGTCTTGTGCATATGACTGCCATGTATGTGTGTGTATGACTATCTTGTTGTGTACATGACTGTCGTGTGTGCGTGTATGACTGTCTTGTTGTGTACATGACTGTCGTGTGTGTGTGTGTGTGTATGACTTTCTTGTTGTGTACATGACTGTCGTTTGTGAGCGTGTATGACTGTCTTGTGCATATGACTGCCATGTATGTGCGTGTATGACTATCTTGTTGTGTACATGACTGTCGTTTGTGTGTGTGAGTATGACTTTCTTGTTGTGCATAGGCTGCCATGTATGTGCGTGTGTAGCTTTCTTGTGTACATGACTCTCGTGTGTGTGTGTGTGTGTGTGTAATATATGACTGTCTTGTGCATATGACTGCCATGTATGTGTGTGTATGACTATCTTGTTGTGTACATGACTGTCGTGTGTGTGTGTGTGTATGACTTTCTTGTTGTGTACATGACTGTCGTTTGTGTGCGTGTATGACTGTCTTGTGCATATGACTGCCATGTATGTGTGTGTATGACTATCTTGTGTATATGACTGCCATGTATGTGTGTGTATGACTGTCTTGTGCATATGACTGCCATGTATGTGTGTGTATGACTATCTTGTGTATATGTCTGTTGGATTCTCAAGTCTTTGTCCACTAAATTCCCTCACCTAAACCTTCTCCATTACCACACCCCTCATCCCCCACCCTCCACCCTCACCCCGCCAACCCCCATCCCCCACCCTCACTCCCCCACCCTTACCCCCAAATGGTGAATTCATCTACTGTAAGTCACTCTTTTAAATTGGGGCATTAAAAAAACAAAAAAGCGTCAAAACAACAGAGACTCGACCGGCTCACTACCTACCATGTTGATTGCCCGCACAAGATGGACGAACAGACAGAATCTCATAAAAATAAAGTTCTTTTTTTTCGCCCCCCAGGCTCCGTTGTGGGTCGTTTGACCTGTGCCCGGGTTGGCTAATTCCCGTAAAAAAAACCACACACAAGAGAGAGATAGAGAACACAATATCAACTTAGTAAATCATCCTTCCATTTCATTTCCAGGAACAACTTCAGTTCTCCACGAGGTTCACAACATTACCCGTGGACAGCCATCGTTATTGGAACATGGGGAAATTTCGTCCGGCAACTATTTTTGAAACCAAAAGAAAGAAAATTGATTTGGATGGACATAAAATGTATAAATCTGCAAAGGAATAATATTTGTTATACGATATACTCCATACAGAACAGCACATGTAGAATTGTATTGTTCTTTTTAAAAGCGGTCCATGTTTGTGTACGAAAAATGCCGCCAGCCTCTACAGCGCCGTTTATATCCTCCAAATTCGCCTAACCATCATAAAAGGTAAGCCTTTAAGATAACTAATACAACTAATTTATGTGTAGAAATGTATTGAAATCAAATTGAACTAAAAAAAAGTCGTAAATGGTCTATTTGAAGAGTGGTGAGAACAGCTTCCTCTGGGATGGTGAATGACGTCCTTTATCAGAATTAATATCGACCCAATTTTCGTAATGAGCGCAATTAATAACAGTCCATCACTACCAAAATAATAATTTCCTTAGTATAATTACTTATTAGCCTAGATTTCATATTTTAATAAGTCCAAATATGCCAGGTAACTAGTGCTAGGTACTTCCCAGGCATGTTTCATTTGTGTATCAGTTTAACCACAATTTGCTACTAATAAGATAAATTCAGTGACCTAAATTCATGTTATATTTTTATATTCCCTTAGTGACTCGATGTATTACAAAAAAGAACTACTTTACGACTTGTTTGGGCCAACAGTTGGAGTGGTGATATTAATTAACTTTGCCATTCACACTGGTAGAATCAAATGTAGATATATTGGCTTTGTATGTCCATGATTTCAACAAAAATGAATAAGTCCTTCTAAAATAAATGGAATTGATGATATTATTATCTTTTTGGCCATCCAGCGAATTTAATGCTTTTAAGTTGACCGATTTTTACAGACAGAGACTGAGAGACAGACGGACAGAGACAGTTAGACAAACTAACTCTACCAAAGCACCAATCACCTACTGCGGCACCAAGAGACGCCAACCCAAGTAAACAGAAACCCTCCTCCTGGTGTACATTAACACAGTATAACCTTTTTCTTCTATATTTTAAATTTATTTCTGTTCCTTTTTCGCACCCCCCCCACCAGGCCCCGTTGTGGGTCGTTTGATCTGTGCCCGGGTGGGCTAATTCCCATTAAAAAAAAAAAGCAACTGGCTGGGCCCAGCCTCGAACTGGTCCCGGCGGTGCTAGACGTAGTTCGTCAGGCCACCGCCAGGGGTCTACTGTCGGCTTTTGTGAAGGTGGTTTTGTTGTTTTTCTTTAATAATTCATATATTTTCGTAGTTTTTCTCAGGATTTGTATGAATTTATACTCCAATAACAGAGTTACAATTGTATTGAAGGTGTGTGTGGCCCTTTTACAGCCAATCTTGGCTACTAACTCAAGATACACTTGTGTGTGCGTGTTTGACTGGCGTGTGTATGAGTGTCGTGAATCATGAAGACATTTTGCAAGAACCTTTACCAAAACACATACAAAAGAATACCAAACAGTTATAAACAACAGCGAAACGGTAACTCTGCTATTTGAGTTTAAAATCACGTTAAGAACTGCGAAAATAAATCAATTATTGAAGAAAAACTGCAAAAATACCACATGTAACATAAATACAACTTCTGGAATGTTGATTAATGTCCCCCTGGCGGTGGCCTGGCGAACTAGGGGGGGTCACAGCTTCCATGGTAAACACTTTAAATATTATGAGTGTCTCTCACCCACAATGGAGAGGCCTACACTATTTTCTCTCACCACCGCTGTCTACACCTACACTATGGTTACTCACACGAGCCAGAAGCACCGGACATGGAGTAGAAAAATTGTCCTCGTTGAAGATGGTGACGTCATCGTGTGGGTAGCAACGGACCCTGGTGTTATGGTGAAGTAATGGTGAGGTGATGGTGATAGTAAAAGAGATGGTGAAGTTCTTGGGAAGGCCACAGTGAGGTAACGATGAGAATGGTGATATTATGGTGAAATGATGGTGAGGTGACTGGAGGAACTATTCACTAGAGGACCGATGCTGGTGAAGGGTTACTGGTGCACCACTGAAGTATGAATGAAGAAGTAATGATAAAAAAGATAGCTAAAAGGAATGATGGTGAGATATAAGAGAAGAGGTGATGGTGAGTTTTAATGGTGATGGTGAGTTTTAATGGTGATGGTGAGCGTAATGGTCCGGGTTTACAAGCTTTTACATATACTGTACGTGAACGCTTTAAGATTATAACACACACACACACACACACACACACACACACACACACACACACACACACACACCATTTTTATCCTTCATATCCCGAGAAAATTTACTCAACTAAAATAAATAACTATGACCTGGAACCTGGACCACTATGTTATGCTGTAAAAATAAACTCCTAACTAGACCCCCCAGAACGATGACTAAGGTGTTGAGTATGATGACTTAAGACACTGAGAACGATGACTAAGGTGTTGGGTATGATGACTTAAGGCACTGAGAACGATGACTAAGGTGTTGGGTATGATGACTTAAGACACTGAGAACGATGACTAAGGTGTTGGGCGATGACTTAAGACACTTGAGAACGATGACTAAGTAAAGAGTATGATGACTTAAGACACTGAGAACGATGACTGGGTATGATGACTTAAGACACTGAGAACGATGACTACAGGTATGATGACTTAAGACACTGGAGAGGAACGATGACTAAGGTAAGTTAAAAGTGATGACTTAAGACACTGGAGAACGATGACCATGTGTTGGGTATGGACACTTAAGACACGAGAACGATGACTTGGGTTGTAAGGTATGATGACTAAGACACTGAGAACGATGACTAAGGTGTTGGGTATGATGACTTAAGACACTGAGAACGATGACTAAGGTGTTGGGTATGATGACTTAAGACACTGAGAACGATGACTAAGGTGTTGGGTATGATGACTTAAGACACTGAGAACGATGACTAAGGTGTTGAGTATGATGACTTAAGACACTGAGAACGATGACTAAGGTGTTGAGTATGATGACTTAAGACACTGAGAACGATGACTAAGGTGTTGAGTATGATGACTTAAGACACTGAGAACGATGACTAAGGTGTTGGGTATGATGACTTAAGACACTGAGAACGATGACTAAGGTGTTGCAAGTGATGACTTAAGACACTGAGAACGATGACTGAAGGTAAGTTATATGATGACTTCTAAGACACTGAGAACGATGACTTATAAAGGTAAGGATGACTTAAGACTGGAGAACGATGAGATTAAGGTGTTGGGTGGCGATGACTTAAGACACTTTGAGGAACGACACTGGCAAGGTGGCGATGACTTAAGACACTGAGAGAACGATGACTGTTGTGTTGGGTATGAGGACTTAAGACACTGAGAACGATGACTACAGCAAGTATGATGACCAAGACACTGAGAACGATGACTAAGGTGTTAAGATGACTTAAGACACTGAGAACGATGACTAAGGTGTTGGGTATGATGACTTAAGACACTGAGAACGATGACTAAGGTGTTGAGTATAATGACTTAAGACACTGAGAACGATGACTAAGGTGTTGCGTATGATGACTTAAGACACTGAGAACGATGACTAAGGTGTTGAGTATAATGACTTAAGACACTGAGAACGATGACTAAGGTGTTGAGTATGATGACTTAAGACACTGAGAACGATGACTAAGGTGTTGGGTATGATGACTTAAGACACTGAGAACGATGACTAAGGTGTTGAGTATGATGACTTAAGACAGTGAGAACGATGACTAAGGTGTTGAGTATGATGACTTAAGACACTGAGAACGATGACTAAGGTGTTGAGTATGATGACTTAAGACACTGAGAACGATGACTAAGGTGTTGAGTATGATGACTTAAGACACTGAGAACGATGACTAAGGTGTTGAGTTTGATGACTTAAGACACTGAGAACGATGACTAAGGTGTTGAGTATGATGACTTAAGACACTGAGAACGATGACTAAGGTGTTGAGTTTGATGACTTAAGACACTGAGAACGATGACTAAGGTGTTGGGTATGATGACTTAAGACACTGAGAACGATGACTAAGGTGTTGGGTATGATGACTTAAGACACTGAGAACGATGACTGAGGTGTTGCGTATGATGACTTAAGACACTGAGAACGATGACTAAGGTGTTGCGTATGATGACTTAAGACACTGAGAACGATGACTAAGGTGTTGGGTATGATGACTTAAGACACTGAGAACGATGACTAAGGTGTTGGGTATGATGACTTAAGACACTGAGAACGATGACTAAGGTGTTGGGTATGATGACTTAAGACACTGAGAACGATGACTAAGGTGTTGGGTATGATGACTTAAGACACTGAGAACGATGACTAAGGTGTTGGGTATGATGACTTAAGACACTGAGAACGATGACTAAGGTGTTGGGTATGATGACTTAAGACACTGAGAACGATGACTAAGGTGTTGGGTATGATGACTTAAGACACTGAGAACGATGACTAAGGTGTTGGGTATGATGACTTAAGACACTGAGAACGATGACTAAGGTGTTGCGTATGATGACTTAAGACACTGAGAACGATGACTAAGGTGTTGGGTATGATGACTTAAGACACTGAGAACGATGACTAAGGTGTTGGGTATGATGACTTAAGACACTGAGAACGATGACTGAGGTGTTGTGTATGATGACTTAAGACAGTGAGGACGATGACTGAGGTGTTGAGTATAATGACTTAAGACACTGAGAACGATGACTAAGGTGTTGGGTATGATGACTTAAGACACTGAGAACGATGACTAAGGTGTTGGGTATGGTGACTTAAGACACTGAGAACGATGACTAAGGTGTTGGGTATGATGACTTAAGACACTGAGAACGATGACTAAGGTGTTGGGTATGATGACTTAAGACACTGAGAACGATGACTGAGGTGTTGTGTATGATGACTTAAGACAGTGAGGACGATGACTGAGGTGTTGAGTATAATGACTTAAGACACTGAGAACGATGACTAAGGTGTTGAGTATGATGACTTAAGACACTGAGAACGATGACTAAGGTGTTGAGTATGATGACTTAAGACAGTGAGAACGATGACTGAGGTGTCGCGTATGATGACTTAAGACAGTGAGAACGATGACTAAGGTGTTGAGTATGATGACTTAAGACACTGAGAACGATGACTAAGGTGTTGAGTATGATGACTTAAGACAGTGAGAACGATGACTAAGGTGTTGAGTATGATGACTTGAGTGCCTTATCCCTAACGACTTAAAACCTTAAGTAGAATGATTTTCAAGTGTAATTATCCCTTAAGTGAGGATTATTTAAAAGTGTCGAGATCGTAAGTGCAATTACTTAACACTTGGACCACATGTAGTGTTAAGTGCAATTACTTAAGATCTGTGGATTTTGTGGATAATGTCCTAAAGTGCGATGACTTAAGACACTTGGAATGAAAAGATTAATTATTCCAAGTGCGATTACTACTAAACAACTCGACTTGGACTGATGAAGCCTTTAAGTGTGATTAAGTGGCTTTCTTAAGTGTGATTATTTAAAATCTCTTATATCAATGACAGGAGACGTAAATAAGCGTACTTAAATATCAATTAAGACAATTTCATAGTTACATCCAAATTAATCAAGTTAATTACTTATCGTTTTTGGCTTCAACTATTCAAAACAACAACAACAATAAAACAACAATACCAACAATAAACAACAGAAGAAGAAGAAGAACAAGAACAAGAACAAGAAGAAGAACAAGAACAAGAACAAGAACTCAATATATCAATCCACTATTATCCTGTTTACTCATCTCTCTCTTTATCTCCTTCCACATCATCTTTATCATCGTCTTAATCTCTTGGCAGTCTTCTTCATCTTTGCCTCGTTTCTTAACTTCCTCCTCAGAGATAAGACCCGTAATGACAAGAGTGTTTAAGGCAGTTATTAGCGCCTTCACCCTTAACTATTGTTCCCTGCAGGCTGTGTATAACCTCGGGCACACACACACACGTCTTGAGAACAGTCGATTGATATCTGGGTAATTACTGCCGTTCTTCGTTAGCTTTCTCTCTCTCTCTCTCTCTCTCTCTCTCAATATATTTCTCTGTCTGTCTTTGTCTATCTATTTATTCATCTC
>NW_024733524.1:0-9053 GCF_018991925.1 Homarus americanus | reverse complement strand
TGCCTCCTGTATGTCTTGTAGCCGCTGAATTTGAAACAGTGGTGTTCTTGTAGAAGTGTTTCTTGTAGGAGTATGATGTCAAGCTTGTCCTTGGCTGCTGCTTCTTGTAGGAGGTGTTTCTTGTTTTTGATGCCCTGAGCATTCCATGTTAGGATGTTCAGGGTGCTGACGTTTTCCACCACTGTTTCATCGGGGACTTCTGGAGGTCCTCGATGGAGATGTCCAAGTTCGATTCCAACTGAATCAGGTCCATGTCTTCGTGTTCTGTGGTTTTTGCCTGCTGGGCCGTGGTTCGGTTCAGGGGAGTTGAAACGTCCAGTTTCTTTCTGGGAGCTGTCGGTATCTTGGGAGCTGTCGGTGTCTTGGGTTCTCTGGTGGCCTTCTTCGGTGTAGAGTGTACCTCGGCTGTTACTCGTGTGCGGACCGGCGTGGCTTCCTCCACTGAGGTGGCTGGAGCTGTGGCGACTTGCCCGAGGACGCTCCCCATGAGTATTTGGAGCTGTGTGGGTTGGATCTTGTGGCCCAGTAGTCCGGCTAGGCCCTCCGCGAAGGTTGTCAGTACCTTGGCTAGGTCTGATAAGTGTATCATTCCTTCTGGTGCCTTGGTGTGTGCTTCTTTTGTCTTGCTCGTGGTTGTCGTTGTCTGCTGCTTGGGTGGCTGAGGTGTGGCTGTAGTGAGGCCAGGAAACTGGGCTGCACTTTGGGTGTTGACTGGCTGAGGAGGTTGTCATTGTTGTTTGGGCCTTTGGGTTCCCCACACGAAGGTACTTGGTGGGGCTGGTGTGTAGGCGGTGGGGGCCGGTCTTGCTGCTGGTCGGTTTGCCTGGACCCTCTTTGTTCTCTCGGAGCATCCAGGATTCCAGGCGTGGTGTTTGCCCCCGCAGTTGGCACACTTGGGGGCAATTTTTTCCCCATTTTTCAGCTTGGTGAGGCAGGAGTGTGTGCCGTGCTTCTGTGCGCAGCCTGCGCAGATTTCCTTGTACGTGCACCTTGTCTGATGGTGCCCGTATTTCTGGCATCTGAAGCACCGCAGGGGCTCTGGGACGAAGGGCCTCACTTCGTAGATCCCCCAGGTTTTGAGGTCTATGGTGCTGGGGGGTGAGCCGTAGTGCGTTATGAGCACTTGTTTCGTGGTGGCCGTCTTGTCGGACAGGGGAGAGCATCTCTCGGCTTTTAGGATCTTCGGGTGGTTCTCCAGGGGTTCGAGAGGTAGTTCCTTTGGGTACCGGAGGACTACCGACTTCATCAGTTTCTGGGCGGGGTCTAGCTTGGTTGAAGTAATGGTGGTGGTGCTTTGCAGGTAGGTGTCGAGGGTGGTGGCGGAGTTCTTGTCTTTGGGGTGAACGATCATCTCCCCCTTTAGGTTGGGCCGCACTGAGAACTTGGCCAGAGGATTTAGCTTTTCCATCTCTGTGACGGCGGCATATGTTGTTTTTGCGTCCGTTTTCGTGATCCGGAATTTTGGCAGTGTCGTTGGAGGTGAGCTGGTGGTGGTGATGGGTGCCTTTGGGGCTGCTTGACGGCATTCGTTTCCCGAAAAAGCACGTCGGCGTTTCTTGTTTTCTACCTTCGTCCAGTTGTCCTCAGTAGCGGTAGCAGTGGTGGTGGTGGTGGAGGTGGTGGTGGTGGTGGAGTTGTTGGAGGTGGTGGCAGTGTTCCTACTTTTCAGGGCTTCATTGAAGGCGCGTAACTGGTCTGCTTTCTCTGTGCGAAGCCTGTCGTGGTTCGGGTCGTCAGGTTGGCGGTTCAGGCGGGGGTCGCGGTTAGGAGGGCGTACGCGCTCCATAACCGGTGGGTAAGTGGTGTTTTCTTTTTATATCCTACCTATTCCGGTTGAGGAAAATGCAGAGGAATTACAGCACTCCCCACTGGCTGGTGGTCGTAGAGTGGTTCCTGAGCTTCTCTCCCGGAGCCCCGTTGGGGAAGCCTACTTCCTAGTGTATGTGACTGCTCACTTATAGACGTGAGCTAAGTGTGCCTATTTGGGAAGGATAAGGATTGCTACCCTCTTTCCAGGTGGACCCGCACGATCACGGTTTTCCTGGAAAGACTCGGCTGGGGAGGGTTTTGCTCCGACCCCCTTTCGTGTTCACAATCTCCTGGGAGGGAGGTGAACAGTTACAGGGGGGACCGCAGGACGAATACACTTTTGAGGGTGCAGGTCCCTAGGCCAGAGCGAAAAAGGAAAAATAGTAGTAGAAGGAAAAGGCTCAAACCACGCCGGGAATATCGCGCTATAACTGCTCTCCAGCTGGAGTGTGGGTCACTCACACCACCAGTGGGGAGGGCAAGCTAATGCTCGATAAACCAAGAACGCTCGTGAGTTGTTGTGGGCGATGACAGTCGTGGGTGGTCCGGTCCGGGAAGATGGCCAACAATGGTACAAGGGAGAGGGCGGTCTTCACAGTTCCGGGTCCAGCAGGAGGTCTTGTTGAGAGGTCTTCTTGGTTCAGGAGCGATGTGAGAAGTGATTGTTGTTGTTGTATAGATTGTCGGACCGTAGTCCGACACGGGCCTTTGCCTATAGGCGGCCCGTTTGGTGGTTCCGGCTGGAGCTCCAGGAGCAGCCAGACCGGATTGGGATTGGAGGTGGTCCCACCTGCAGATTGGAGGGATACTGCAGGTTGCAAGTGTGAGCGGACCCCTGATCAGTGGACGCTTACCACCGGCCCCCACTCTTGGACGTGGTCAGCCTCGGAGTGGCGCGCCCCCCGAACCGGGGTCCGCACTTGCTGGGAGAGGATGCTTTCTAAGCTATCTGGGTGGTGGGTATCGTGTGATGACCCGGAGTAGGTGGTGAATGTGGTCTGTGTGGGCCTTTCGGGTTAGAGTGGCCGCTGGTGTTGTGTGCGTTTCTTGGGAGATTTGAGTTCTGTTTCGGAGGCTTTGTGTGACCTCGCAATCGAGGAGATAGTGTTCAAGTGGGTTGGCTGCTGGCTCCTGACAGTAGGTGCATTCCATGACGTCGTTTCCGATCATCTGCCAGGAGCACTTGTACCCTAGTCGTAGTCGGTGAAGGCTGACTTGGGTTTGTCTTGGAGTTTTCTTGTCTGCGAAAGGTGGTTCCCCTTTTGTGGCCGCCAGGTAGGCGGCCTGGTTGTTGTTGTTGTTGTATAGATTGTCGGACCGTAGTCCGACACGGGCCTTTGCCTATAGGCGGCCCGTTTGGTGGTTCCGGCTGGAGCTCCAGGAGCAGCCAGACCGGATTGGGATTGGAGGTGGTCCCACCTGCAGATTGGAGGGATACTGCAGGTTGCAAGTGTGAGCGGACCCCCGATCAGTGGACGCTTACCACCGGCCCCCACTCTTGGACGTGGTCAGCCTCGGAGTGGCGCGCCCCCCGAACTGGGGTCCGCACTTGCTGGGAGAGGATGCTTTCTAAGCTATCTGGGCGGTGGGTATCGTGTGATGACCCGGAGTAGGTGGTGAATGTGGTCTGTATGGGCCTTTCGGGTTAGAGTGGCCGCTGGTGTTGTGTGTGCTTCTTGGGAGATTTGAGTTCTGTTTCGGAGGCATTGTGTGACCTCGCAATCGAGGAGATAGTGTTCAAGTGGGTTGGCTGCTGGCTCCTGACAGTAGGTGCATTCCATGACGTCGTTTCCGATCATCTGCCAGGAGCACTTGTACCCTAGTCGTAGTCGGTGAAGGCTGACTTGGGTTTGTCTTGGAGTTTTCTTGTCTGCGAAAGGTGGTTCCCCTTTTGTGGCCGCCAGGTACCATTTGGCTGATTGGGAACCAGCGTTGAGTGCGTGAAGGAAGCTCTTTTTGATGTGGAGCTTGGTAGTCTTCCTGAGGTGATTCTTGATCTGTTGCACACTTGCTGGAACTTGGATGTGTACGCTACTGGAACGTGTAGCTGCCTTGGCTGCTTCGTCTGCCACGTCGTTTCCTCCGATCCCTACATGACTGGGAATCCAGTGTAAGACGATTGGTCGGTTTTGGCTTTGGAATTCCTGTAGCTGCGCGAGGATCGAGGTGATGATGTGGACGTTGTCTCTTGGTTGACTGTGTTGCAGCGCTTGCATGGCCGATTTCGAGTCCGTGTGAATTATGACGGACTTGTTGTGTTGTGTTGCAGCGTGTTGTAGGGCTTTTGAGATTGCTACCAGTTCTGTTTGTAGGGTGGAGCAGTCGTTGGAAAGTCTCCATTTGAGGGTCTGACCTTGGGTGTAGAAGGCCGCTCCGGATCTGTGATGTTTTGGGTCCACCGAGCCGTCTGTGAAGTATGATGCTGCATCAGCCGGTGTCTCGGTGGCTATGGCTTGGAGAGATATTTTTTTGAGGTCCTCCTTCTGGAGGTTGGCTTTACTATCGCCGAGGTCGGTGAATTTGAGTGTGGCTGGTGGAGGGCTCCATGGAGGAGGAACAGTGTAACCATTGTCTCGTGTGTCTTGGTTGTTCTTGACGAGTGTTTCTGCTTGCAGGTGTCGGATGACCTCGCTTGCCTCGTGCGACCAGGTGGCCCCTCGCACTCTGTGGTCGAGGTGGAGGGAGGCGCTGATTCGAATCTTGGCAACTGTGGGCTTGTCTGCTCTACAGATTTTGGCGAGGAGACCGGCTGTCACCTGCTTGACTCGTACTGCCAGGGGTGGTAGTTCGGTTTCCATTTGCAGATTGCAGATTCTGGTCCACATGGGTGCTCCGAGCATGGTCCTGAGAGCATTGTTTTGAATGACTTCTAGGTTAGCTATTTGGTCTTCTCTCAGTCCAATGAGTGCTGGAGCACTGTAATCTACCAGCGATCTGATGGCGGCTGTGTAGTAGGCTTTGAGCACATGAAGGTTTGCTCCTGCGGATTTGCTGGTGAGCGACCTCATTATATTGTGTCTGCTCTTCGTCCTGTGCCTGAGATACTCGAGTTGAGCGGCTTGAAGGTGAGTTTCTGGTCAAACCAGATTCCAAGACACTGGTGGGCGTTGGTCCAGACTACCGGCGAGTTTTGTATGGAGAGCATCTTGTCTGGTGTGTCTGTGCAGATGGCCATCGCTTTCGACTTGGCTGGATTTATCTTGAGTCCAAGTCTGTTGCACTCCTCTTCTATAAGTTGGAGTGCGTGTTGCGTGTTGGCTAGTCTGTTCGATCCTCTTACTATAAGCTGTAAGTCGTCTGCATAGCATAGGAGCTTGGCTGTTTGTCTGAAGGGAAGTTTGACCAGATTTTCCATCAGGACGTTGAACAGCATTGGACTGAGGATGCCTCCTTGTGGGGTTCCGTTTTCGTGGACCCTGTAGCTTGAGGTTGCTCCCTGAAAGCGTACTCGTGCTTCTCTCTGTGTGAGGTAGTTCTGGATCCACCCCAGCAACCTTCCTTTGACGCCTTTTTTCGCGAGCGTAGTTGTAATGGCCAAAGGATTTGCTAGTTCGAAGGCTTTCTCCAGGTCGAGGAAGACCACCAGAGCTGGTTTGTTGTCCACTGTGCTGAGTATCTCGGCGATGTTGTTGCCTGTGCCGGTGTTCTCGGTGTAAGCAAAGATGTGAGGGTGTGGGCTGCCTACTTTCCACTTGAGTCGGTTGAGAGCCATTCTTTCTCCGGCCTTCGCTATGCAGCTGAGAAGGGAGATGGGCCTCGGCTTGTCTGGTTCTCTGGGCTTCGGAATGGGCTGTATATCTGCCTTCTTCCATTCCGGTGGGAGTCTTTGTGCTGTCCACGAAGCATTGATGGCTTGCAGCAGAGCCTCGTGTCCGGCTGTACCGGCATGAGAAAGCATGGAGTAGGTTATCCTGTCGGCCCCTGGAGCTGTATCCTTGCTTCGTTTTAGCGACTTCTGGAGTTCTTGCTGGTTGAATGGTCTGTCAGTGTCGTCTTCACTGTTGCAGGCCTCTTCGATCATCTGGAGTCTGACCTGTCGCAGACGCCGTTGTGTCTCCTCCGCCTGTCTCGGGAGGTTCTTCGTTGCTGCTCGGTCAGAGAACAGTTTTGCAAGTCTCTTGGCTTCCTCTTCTGGGTTGGGATGAGTTGGTGGTGGTGGTGTTGCCTTCCCAGATGCCCTTCGGATCTGGGCCCACATCTTGCCAAGGGAGGTGTGCTCGTTCAGTTCGGAGCACCACTTGAGCCAGCTTACGTTTTTTATTTCTTCCTTCTCTTCCCTGGTATCCTTAACTATGACTTGCAGGAGATGTCTGTTTGTTGCCGTGGGATGTCTCCTGTAGTTTCTTCTGGCCATGTTCACTCTGTGGTTGAGTTCTTTCACCCTGGGACAGTAGTACCAGTAATCATTGTACTGTCTTGATGTGGGTTTTGTTTTTGGGATAGCCTCTTCTGCCGCTAGGTGAAACGCCTCGACCAATTGGTGGTGGAGGGTTGTCTCATCCGCGGGTGCTGCGCCGGCCGGCTGTGATTTTTCGCGCCACTTAGCCAGGTGTTTCTTGAAGAGTCCCCAGTCTGCCTTTTGAGTGTTGTATCTCCATCTCGGGGGGGTGGAGTGGGGAGTTTGTTCACCTTCAGCGTTGTTAGGGTGGCGAAGTGGTCACTGGTCAGCGTGGGGTGTATCTGCCAGGAGGCCGAAGGCTGTAGTGCACTGGAGACGAAGGTTAGATCTAGCCTTCCTCCCCTAGTGTGGGTGGGCTCTCCGGTGTTCAGGAGGCAGATCTCGGGTGTATCTTGAAAGGTGGTGTATAGGTGTAGGCCGTCTTCATTTGTGGGGCTTGCCGAGCTTAGGAAGGGATGATGTGCGTTGGAATCCCCTCCTATGAGTGTGGCGTGGTCAGCGGCCGAAGCAAATAATTGAGTAACCTCCAGTGAGCCCCTTGGGTTCTTGTAGATGTTGTGAACAGTTAATTCCCGTTCTTGGAGGGTTACTTTGACGGCCTGTGTCTCGATGTTTTCCCCACATGGAAATTGCTGCGTGACATCGGCGGAGGGTATGCTTGACTTGACCAAGATCATACATCCTCTTGTTGACGCCTGCGTGAAATGCCTCCTGTATGTCTTGTAGCCGCTGAATTTGAAACAGTGGTGTTCTTGTAGAAGTGTTTCTTGTAGGAGTATGATGTCAAGCTTGTCCTTGGCTGCTGCTTCTTGTAGGAGGTGTTTTTTGTTTTTGATGCCCTGAGCATTCCATGTAAGGATGTTCAGGGTGCTGACGTTTTCCACCACTGTTTCATCGGGGACTTCTGGTGGTTCTCGATGGAGATGTCCAAGCTCGATTCCAACTGGATCAGGTCCATGTCTTCGTGTTCTGTGGTTTTTGCCTTCTGGGCCGTGGTTCGGTTCAGGGGAGTTGAAACGTCCAGTTTCTTTCTGGGAGCTGTCGGTATCTTGGGAGCTGTTGGTATCTTGGGTTCTCTGGTGGCCTTCTTCGGTGTAGAGTGTACCTCGGCTGTTACTCGTGTGCGGACCGGCGTGGCTTCCTCCACTGAGGTGTCTGGAGCTGTGGCGACTTGCCCGAGGACGCTCCCCATGAGTAATTGGAGCTGTGTGGGTTGGATCTTGTGGCCCAGTAGTCCGGCTAGGCCCTCCGCGAAGGTTGTCAGTACCTTGGCTAGGTCTGATAAGTGTATCATTCCTTCTGGTGCCTTGGTGTGTGCTTCTTTTGTCTTGCTCGTGGTTGTCGTTGTCTGCTGCTTGGGTGGCTGAGGTGTGGCTGTAGTGAGGCCAGGAAACTGGGCTGCAGTTTGGGTGTTGACTGGCTGAGGAGGTTGTCTCTGTTGTTTGGGCCTTTGGGTTCCCCACACGAAGGTACTTGGTGGGGCTGGTGTGTAGGCGGTGGGGGCCGGTCTTGCTGCTGGTCGGTTTGCCTGGACCCTCTTTGTTCTCTCGGAGCATCCAGGATTCCAGGCGTGGTGTTTGCCCCCGCAGTTGGCACACTTGGGGGCAATTTTTTCCCATTTTTCAGCTTGGTGAGGCAGGAGTGTGTATCTGGCTTCTGTGCGCAGACTGCGCAGATTTCCTTGTACGTGCACCTTGTCTGATGGTGCCCGTATTTCTGGCATCTGAAGCACCGCAGGGGCTCTGGGACGAAGGGCCTCACTTCGTAGAGCCCCAGGTTTTGAGGTCTATGGTGCTGGGGGGTGAGCCGTAGTGCGTTATGAGCACTTGTTTCGTGGTGGCCGTCTTGTCGGACAGGGGAGAGCATCTCTCGGCTTTTAGGATCTTCGGGTGGTTCTCCAGGGGTTCGAGAGGTAGTTCCTTTGGGTACCGGAGGACTACCGACTTCATCAGTTTCTGGGCGGGGTCTAGCTTGGTTGAAGTAATGGTGGTGGTGCTTTGCAGATAAGTGTCGAGGGTGGTGGCGGAGTTCTTGTCTTTGGGGTGAACGATCATCTCCCCCTTTAGGTTGGGCCGCACTGAGAACTTGGCCAGAGGATTTAGCTTTTCCATCTCTGTGACGGCGGCATATGTTGTTTTTGCGTCCGTTTTCGTGATCCGGAATTTTGGCAGTGTCGTTGGAGGTGAGCTGGTGGTGGTGATGGGTGCCTTTGGGGCTGCTTGACGGCATTCGTTTCCCGAAAAAGCACGTCGGCGTTTCTTGTTTTCTACCTTCGTCCAGTTGTCCTCAGTAGCGGTAGCAGTGGTGGTGGTGGTGGAGGTGGTGGTGGTGGTGGAGTTGTTGGAGGTGGTGGCAGTGTTCCTAGTTTTCAGGGCTTCATTGAAGGCGCGTAACTGGTCTGCTTTCTCTGTGCGAAGCCTGTCGTGGTTCGGGTCGTCAGGTTGGCGGTTCAGGCGGGGATCGCGGTTAGGAGGGCGTACGCGCTCCATAACCGGGTTTATTTATTTTTTTTTTTTTTAGATCCTACCTATTCCGGTTGAGTAAATAGCAGAGGAATTACAGCACTCCCCACTAGCTGGTGGTCGTAGAGTGGTTCCTGAGCTTCTCTCCCGGAGCCCCGATTGGGGAAGCCTACTTCCTAGTGTATGTGACTGCTCACTTATAGACGTGAGCTAAGTGTGCCTATTTGGGAAGGATAAGGATTGCTACCCTCTTTCCAGGTGGACCCGCACGATCACGGTTTTCCTGGAAAGACTCGGCTGGGGAGGGTTTTGCTCCGACCCCCTTTCGTGTTCACAATCTCCTGGGAGGGAGGTGAACAGTTACAGGGGGGACCGCAGGACGA
>NW_024733523.1:520000-634972 GCF_018991925.1 Homarus americanus | reverse complement strand
GGTGTGAGTGTGTGTGTGTGTGTGTGTGTGTGTGTGTGTGTGTGTGTGTGTGTGTGAGGCGGTGATACACTTTACTCTGAACTGTGATGTTCTGTTTATTTACAAATTATTACGTTATACAGTATATCCATTGATGCTTGAACAAAAATGAGCTATTACTGTATATGTGTATGTATATCTGTATGTATGTATGTGTGTATATGTATATCCTCTATATTAACTTTGGTGGAATAAATATAATCAGTTGAGTAAGGAAATACACTGTAGTGATTATCTATTTGCGTTCTTCCACAAAAAAAGGCAGGTGTTTATGGGATCATTTGCCTACGTCAACAAGCATAAAAGCACGACAAGTAGACGAATCACCGAGGCATGTACACACAGAGGCAACACACACACACACTGACTGAGAGAGAATGAGAGAGAGAGAGAGAGAGAGAGGGAGAGACAGTGACACGCTGATACACACACAAACAAAACAGTGGCCTCAATAGACAAGGGAGATCAGGTAGAGACTATCTGCCCCCACACGCTGCCAAGGTATCGCGTCGACCCCACAACAAGTCTAGCTCAAAAATCCTCATCTCACCACGATACTCTTCTTGTTTAGTTGTGTGGGTCTGTTGGTTTACCTTCAGCCTCATAACCTAGATGCCACACAACAGACAAAACAAAATATTAGATGCGTAGGAAAATGATGTAAAAATGGAGGAAAGAGAGAGAGAGAGAGAGAGAGAGAGAGAGAGAGAGAGAGAGAGAGAGAGAGAGAGAGAGAGAGAGAGAGAGACTATCAACAAATGAGTGTGTGAGGGAGGTGGCGAGAGGCTCTGAGGTGAAGTGCCTGTCGCGGTGCCAACGACAACATGATCAGTGCCACCCCAGCCTTGTTGCACCACTCCCTGGCTGCCTCTTTGTTCCCTGCCACCACCACCGCCTCTTCCTCCTCCTCCTCCTCCACTGTGACCACACACAGCTGCACTCGAGCCAGGTTGATGACACTTATTCCCTCCTACATTCAATGGGATCAACACTACAGGTCACTGCTTGCTGCGTCAACACGATAGGTTTGTTGTGGTTTGTACCTTGTGTCGAGTATGTGAAATGCCGTGCACGTATACCCACATGCTTACATAAACACATAATTATACAGTATACTTCTAAGATACTTTATTAACTGTTCAAATGGACCCAAAACATAATCAGAGTATCGATTAATAAGTGAGAGTAAATATAGATAAGTAAGAGGCATAGTTATTATTATTTATCGGGATATTTGTTGGTGGAGGTGTCGTATACTTCTGAGCTCAAGATCTACACTGGCGAGCCTCACGTGTACGACAATGATGAATAAATGCTCAGGTGTGGTGTAGTGTGGGTGGTGTGGTGAGGTGGGGTGGGGTGTGTGGTGGGGTGGGGTGGGGTGTAGGGTGGTGTTGGTGTGGTGTCAGACGAGTACCACCGTCTACCTGTCTCAATTTGCTTCACAACTTCTTTCTCGGGAATGAGCTGAAACACACTCCCACCATTACCTTGCCTGTACCCCTGACAAAAGTTTACACCTGATATATTAAACCGGAGCTAAACTTTATAAACATGTTAAGGGTTTTCTCCTTAACTGAGACTAATTTCAACTAGTTTTTTTGTTGGGTTTAAACTAATCCAAATTGCATCGTAAGTTGAAATTATTTAAAAGATGGAAAATTGATGATGTTTGTACGTTTAGGTGGTGAGTGTAGTACACCTTCACTTGCGTTAATAGTGACAATAAACCTTTTTCCTGTTGTGTCGCGCCAATAGGGAGAACCATTTAAACAGATGTAGTGCATGTCAAGACGGCGTCAACCACAGGTAAACAACATGACTAAGGTGATCTATGGCGCCACGACACACGCCACACTTTATGTACATATATATACAAAAAACGTGACGAGAAAACAACGTGATATGACCCCCGGATCATAAATATTGTCTGCGTGACCTTCCAGGAGTGAAGGCAGTAATCGTCTGCGTGAAACTTGCAGCAGACTGAGTGAGACAGAGAGTTCTCCTCGACGCCGCATTTCTCCTCTTGTATATCAAAGAAGATTTGTCATGTCAGAGTGTCCGAAATGTGTCGCAGCTCTCGTTCTTCCTGACATTTGTCGTTGGTACAATTCTGCCTCTCACAAGTTTGGTCGTTGTTTTTTGTTGTTGTTTTTCCACTTGAGAATCGACGAAAATGTGGGTTTTGGGGGGAGAGCTTCTGCAACTATCTCTCCCTGTCTGTCTCTCTCTCTGTCTGTCTGTCTCTCTGTATCTGTCTTAACTCTCGGGGTTGTTTGTTCATGGCAAAACTTCCCTCAACTCCGTCAGGAGGGATATTAATCCTGGCCACACCTGCTCAAACTCTCAATGTCGGTGTTACTGTCTCCCTCCCCCCAACCCCTCCTCAAGTCGTTCATCACGCAAAGAAAAAGATAACCCCCCCTTTCTCCTCCTGTCTCCTTACCCCTCCCCCCTCTCATTCTCTGCCCTGTCTTCCGTCTATTTTTCACCTCTTCCCGTTTTCTTTGATCAAGGAAAATATATGACGGGTACCGGGTTGTAAATACAGCCTTAAATACGTCTCTGGTGCCTTGTTGTGACAGAGTCGGACAGCGGAGGTGGGAGCCAAGTAAACGAGGCGCTCATGTCTGTCACCTCGACACTCTGCTGGGATATATTGGCGTGGGGGAGTGGCGGAGAGGTACGAGGAGGGGGCGCAGGAGTCTACTGTCACGGTATGGAGGAAGAAGGGGAGGAGGAGGATGAGCTTCAGCACGCAGAGTAGGAGTACCATCAGCAGGAAGAGAAGTAGCAGAAAGAAGAGGATGAGCACCATCAGCAGGAAGAGGAGGAGGAGCAGCGGAAGTAACAGGAGGGGGAGGAGGAGGAGGAGGAGTAGTAGTAGTAACGTCAGTAGAAAGAGGAGCAATGGCAGAAGAAAGATGAGGAGAAGGAGAAGAAGAATCATTAGCAGTAGCAACATCAATAACAGTAGCAGCAGGTGGTCAGGCAGGGCGATGTGTTGGTGCCTCTGATGATTGAGGTTTGACACCTTTTCGTTTGGGTGGGTTAGGTTAGGATAACACTTGGATGGGTGACCACCAGCATCTTGAGAGATAAGCAACACACACACACACACACACACACACACACACACACACACACACACCTGCGACCTCCCCGATTACACGTGTGTTTATGGTACTTGATCTTTTCTTGTTTCGTGGGATCCATTCCAAGATCTCATTATTTCACTGTTCAGCACACTCGCACAGACAGCTACATACACACAGAGACAGTCATAAATTCACAGACACAGACAGACCATTAAATTCTTACAGACACACACAGACAGTCACTGGGTAATACTCACAACCAGACATTGACAGACTGACACTTACAGTTATACACAGTCAGTCTATCTGTCTGTCAATAAACATACACAGATATAAATGTAGTCACACACACACACATGTAGATATACAGTCAGACACACAGATATACAGACACAACCAGACACAGGAGTCAACCACAAACAGTCAACCACAAAGATACAAAGACTGAGACAAATATACAGGCACACAGACAGAGATACAGACAAAGATACAGGCACACAGACAGAGATACAGACAAAGATACAGTTACACAGACAGAGATACACACAATGATACAGTTACACAGACAGAGATACAGACAAAGATACAGGCACACAGACAGAGATACAGACAAAGATACAGTTACACAGACAGAGATACAGACAAAGATACAGTTACACAGACAGAGATACAGACAAAGATACAGTTACACAGACAGAGATACACACAATGATACAGTTACACAGACAGAGATACAGACAAAGATACAGTTACACAGACAGAGATACAGACGTCACCTGACCCCCATCACATTGGCCAGACAGTGTTGTTGGGGTGATACAATAATCTTGATGTTGACGGCTGACACATAAACTACTTTGTTAGTGACGGGGTAAGGGGACGGTGTGGGTGGGGTGTGTGTGGGGTTCGTGTGGGAATGGGGTGGGGGTTCGTGTGGCGGGTGTGTGTGTGTGTGTGTGTGTGTGTGTGTGTGTGTGTGTGTGTGTGTGTGTGTGTGTGTGTGTGTGTTTAAATTAATACAAATGAAAAAGAATGAATGCCTGTCTTACACACCAAACATCTCGGAAACAAATTTTTTACTTGGTGATCTGAACTCAATTGACAAAAGATCCAACTCTCCTATCATAAACCTGACCTAACCTAACCTAACCTAACATAACCAAACCAAACCTGACCTGACCTAACCTAACCTAACCAAACCAAACCTAACCTAACCTAACAGTGAATGGGTATCTATCCATTATAATCTACCTTAACAACTATTTCACTACACAAAAGCAAATAAACAATATATTAAAAAAATTTAATCTTTTAAAAATTATCTAAAAAATAATAGCGACCATATACCAGGCGTGACATAGGCAGTCGTTACAGCTGATAATTTAGAACGATGTAATTTTGTAGAGGTGACAGGTGGTGTGAAAAACTAATCCTTCCACCTGTTTATCATCATGAGGGGGAGATTAGCTGGAGCGGTGAGTGTGTGAGTGGTGTGTGATGAGGCTCTGATTTACAGTTGGTGGGGCGCAGGGTGGGGGCGTGGTTGTGGGGGTGGTGGGGGCATGGGTGTGTGGGGTATGGTGTGCGGGGAGGGGTTGTGGGGTGGGCGTGGGGCGTGGGGTGGTGCTGTGGGGTATGTGTGGGGAGGGTTGTGGGGTGGGGGTTGTGGGGCGTGGTGTGTGTGGGTGGTGTTGTGGGGTATGGTGTGTGGGGGGAGGGGTTGTGGGGCGTGGTTTGTGTGGGTGAGGTGTGTGGTTTGTGTGGGTGGTGTTGTGGGGGTGGTTTGTGGTTGGGGGTGTTGTGGGTTATAGTTTGTAATCATAAATCATTGTTTGTTGAATGCTGGCTGACACAAGGTCGGGGAAGAGAAGTTAGGTCATAGTTTGTTGACCGCTAACTAACCCAGATAATCACACACACACACACACACACACACACACACATACACACACACTGACGCATGTCGCTTGTGGGTCGAGGTTTGGCGCTGCTTCCTCTTCCTTGCTGACACCGTAACCTCGAGGTGAGATGAGTTATAACATACCTGATTATGATTCATACATTTTGATAGATTAGTTTCGTCCCCTGATAATAAAAGGTTAACTTATATTACTTCACCTTTTAATAGTAAATAGATGTTAAATTATATATACGTTATTTTATCAGTGGTATGGTTTTAATTACATAGGCTCTACCTGGTTGTGTGTTATTAGGAGGTCAGCTTAGGTCAGCTTAAATCAGCTTAGGTCTTTAGTGTGTTTTTGTGTTGAGTTAGAACACTTTTACCGCTATGGGAGTCAACGATATACGCCCTTACAGCTAACATACCAAAGACCTTAAATTGGATGACGTTTGGTTGAGACGTCTCGTTTATATGACGTATTCATTCATCCACGTCATACATACAGATGGATGAGGTGATAAGGAAATAAAGAGCAAAAAATAACAATTATGGTGTTTGTTGGGGAAAATTATCTCAAGAAATATAAATGATAAACATGTGATGGATCATTTTGTTTAGGGATTTGTTATTGTTTTTTTTTTAAGGGTCGTACAGTCAGACACATTGACGATAAGATAAAAATCTGATTAGTAGACACAAACTAGCATTAAATAACAACAGACAACAACATATAATGAGGAGTTTATTTCATGGGTGAATATATATCTTTATTTCCACCATACATACAAGTGAATGAGATGATAAAGTAAAGGGCCCATTAATTACTGGGGCCCATTAGAATTAGGGCCCAATAGGACTGGGGCCCATTAGAATTAGGACATAATAGCAACTAGCCCCCATTATGAGTATATAACCCCTGTCCTAATGGTTGTATTAAATAACGTTTAATTAGCTTGGATACCATTATAATCAAGGGTCTATGAGAGATGGAACCACCCCATTTGACCAGCCAGCCAGCCACTCGGACACAACATTATGATGACTGATAGCAGATTATATTTCCCCCCCTCACCTCCTTTCCCTCCTCCCCCCTCTCTCTCTCCTCTTTCGTCCCTCTCTTCTCTCCTCCTCTCCCTCCACCCATCCTCCTCCCCCTCATCCTCTCTCCACCTCCTCTCTTCTCCTCCCTCCCCTTCGTCCACCCATCCTCCTCCCCCTCCCCCTCCTCCCTCTCACCTCCCCCTCTTCCCCCCTCCTCATCATTACACATCAGTAGAGTTCAACACTGCCTCACTTTCAACTCTACTTTGTGAGTTGTGTTTATCTTGGGTCAGTAAGATGCAGGTAAAGGCAGGTGTACAGGTGTGTCCAGACGCTGGCACGTGGATGGTCGTCTACAGGTGAGATGAATTAACGCCCTTGAGGATCCTAGGCGTGTGGTTTATTAATGTATACATGACAGCTTGTGTACGTACATGTTTTGTGTGTGTATATTGTGTTACGAATTACGTCTGAGTAGCAAGTGTACATTATTCATATACGCACACAGCATTAGTGTATGCAAACTAGTGGATGTGTGTGTGTGTGTGTGTGTACATATACTCCACGACTATACAACGTAAAGAAATACTCAGACCAATGTTGTGTAATATATCACCCTTGTAAACACCATTCATGATCATAAACCACACATACAAGCGCATACACACACACATACATAACAAGTCACATACACCAACACACACACTTAAGTAATTCTGACTCTGTGAATATTGATTATATGTACATTCCACTACATAAATCTCCTGTATAACCATAATCCAAGTGAGCAATACATGAAAGGATAAGTATTAGGGATCACTATTCCTCGCCTTCCCAATCTGATCCAACACAAGATTGTTTGAACATCCAATACGTGAATCAAAGAAGTCAGGTGAAAAGCTCCGAGCGTTTAATATGTATGTGTGAACCCAGCGAAGTGAACCCTAGTGTGAATCTTTGGAGCCAGGAGGATTCACTTAAACCTTTGTGATGAGATATGAGTCGAGACACTTGATTCGGATTTGGACACCCGATTGCCCCCCTCACCCCACTCACCCTCTTCTTCCCTCTCCATCTCTCACTTCTATTTCCCCCTACCCTTCCCTTCTCCCTTCCACTGGTATTTTCTCCAACCGCTTCTCCTTCTGTTCCTCTTGTTTCCCCTCCTGTTCCTCCTTCATCTTCTCTTTCCCCTCCTGTCTCCTCCTCCTCTTCCCTCACCCACCCCTTTACCCCCTTCTCACCCCCCTGCCATCATTAGTGTCCCCGCCGACGACGACCTCACCCCCACCCCCCCAACACCCAGTTATGACCCGGCCCAATAACTTGCTTCACTATAGCAGCAACACAACGCACATCGTATATATTTACCGTCCCGTTTATCGCCTCGGTTTCCTGGTTCCTTGTTCTTTCATTTTTTATTTATCTCTTCCCTGGTGTTTTGGTTTTGTGTGTTGGATGTTTACGATTATACACGGACCGCTAGGAGGTGAACAATGTTAATATTATAGAAGAGGAAGACGTGGTTCTGTGATCTGTGACAACTATTTCCATAAGGAACTCTTTATTATCCGCCGCCAAGCCAAAATACGACTCAATACATCTCGGCTTATGGACCAAAATTGTATGTTTGTGCTTAAAGTCTACACGTGACGCTTGTGGAGGTGGTGAGGTAGTAAGCTGCTCTCACCTGTAGGGGCGGAAGTCTGTGTGTCGCTGGCTTGATCAACCGACCTTTTCGTGAAGTATTCCACCGCTTTATCTTGTCCCAAAGTCCTACAGTTCTCAGCTGCTTAGAGGTTCTCATTCTAAGCGATAGTGACTAGCTATAAACTCTTGAATTATCCATTGAGCATGACAGAAGAAGTGTCATTTGTACCCATAAATAGAGTTTAATGCTCTACCAGGCCGTCATATATATCAATCCAACACCTTGGTTCGCCTCAGACCGTGCACAAATAGAGTTCACTTTATTTATCTGTGTGACTCGCAAATATGGCCTCACAGTCTTGTCCGGGTGTAGACTGAGGGGTGGGGGGGGGCGGGGTGGGGGGTGGGGAGGAAGCCCTGGCATTTTGGGGTTAAATGAATAAAAATATATAATGGTAGTCTTAACCTCGGCTCTAATCAGCACCGAGAATATCAAAGGGGCGTAAAGATTTTATGTCTCTTTCCGTAAGCTGGTGTGACAGAAAATTTGTTGTAAAGGAGGTAACGTCCATTTCCTGTGGCAGAGATTAAAGGACCTAAACTGGAGGGGAAAAACTAACTTAAAAAAACAATTCTCATTTGATCGTAACTAAGTGGAACCAACACGTTGAGGAATATTATTTAGAGGCAGATGATGTTGAAGTGAGGCCAAACACCACACCGAACGAAGCCTTAGGTCGCCCTGACACATATTCATCATCATTAATCTATGGTCAGAGACAACATTTTACAGGGCGTCCCCCCCCCCCTCCCCCCACCCTTCCGGCACAAACACCCACGAACACTTGTCTACAAAACTGACGCGAGTAGTTGGCCCTCCACGACCCCGCGGCCTGTGCTGAGTGACGCTGACACCCCACCCTCAAGTGACGAGCGGTATGGGCATCTCCGCCCTCCCTCATTTACCACCACATAAATTTCTGTTTTTGTATCTCTTTTTTTCTCTCTCTCTCTTTCTCTACCATCATTTTCCTTTTTTTTCTTATTTATACTTTCCTTCAGAGCGAGTTAGGAGGTCATTTAAAAAAGTGTATTCATATTAGTGGAGAGTTTTGTATACGTGTGTGTGTGTCTGTGTGTGTGTCTGTCTGTGTTGGTGTGTGTGTAAATAAGAAGATGAATGAGGGAGGAGAGGAGGTAGGTAGGTAGGTAGGTAGGTAGGTAGGTAGGTAGGTAGGTAGGTGAGCGTGTGACGTAAATAACGAGGTGTGGAGAGAGGCTGCCCCCCGTGATAGCCCAAGACGTCACGCATTCCGGACAGGCAATTAGCAACAAGTTTGAGTAATGAGCCGCGACTTCCTGAACTAACAACAACAACAAGAAAAAAACAAAAAATTTAACAAAGACCAACAGAACAACAACAAGCTTATCCATGCCATAGATCCGTATATTAGGTGGTTGTACTTCACTCACGGGGTAGATCAGACGAGGGGTATGAGCTCTGGGCATCACTGGGCATCGTTGGGCATTACGTGTTTCATTTCATGGTTGGTTTATCACCTCTAAAGACATTCTTGACACTCCTGTACGTGGCCAAGACTCACCCTGAGAAAACCTGCCAGACACGACCGCAGTGTGTGTGTGTGTGTGTGTGTGTGTGTGTGTGCAACAGCGGGCAGACAAACCACAATATTTGTTCACTGACACCACGCTGTATACTACTGCCACCACCACTACTACCACACATCTTACTGACACCACCACTACCACACCTTCCACTGCCACCACCACTACTACCACACATCTTACTGACACCACCACTACCACCCCTTCCACTGCCACACCTTCCACTGCCACACATAACACTAACGCCACCACTACCACCACTACCCCACATCATACTGCCACCACTCTACTGCCACCACCACCACCACCACCACCACCATCATCATCATCACTACCACCACCACCACTCTGGCTGGCTGGCACTCTGATACCCAGAGCCGACGACGGACACAATGCTTAACATATCCTTTACTACCAACATGTTTATTTACCAACGTTTTATTATCATCATCATCATCGTCGTCATCGTCGTTGTTGTCGCCGTCGTCAGCATTATATATATATGAAAAAGTGATTTTTTTTGGTATGGCTTTGTCTGTGTCTGTCTGTCTGTCTGTCTGTCTGTCTGTCTGTCTGTCTGTCTGTCTGTAAACGTGTCCATAAACTTTTCCTGTATCTGCATCAGGACACATTTTACGTTGGGGAACTTCACATTACTTCTGTACTGTATCACCAAATACGAGTCCGTGTGTCAAGGATCAAGATCACACGTCTTCCACCTTACCTGTGACCTGTACCTGTGTGATCCTTCTACCTGCGTCTGTCACCTGACCTGTACCTGTGTGATCCTTCTACCTGCGTCTGTCACCTTACCTGTGACCTGTACCCAGTGATCCTTCTAACGCCCATCACCTTACCTGGTGACCTGTACCTGTGTGATCCTTCATCTGCGTCTGTCACCTACCTGTGACCTGGGGTACCCAGTGGATCCTTTACCTGCGTCTGTCACCCACCCAGACCTGTACCTGTGTGATCCTTCTACCTGCGTCTGCCACCTTACCTGTGACCTGTACCTGTGTGATCCTTCTACCTGCGTCTGTCACCTTACCTGTGACCTGTACCTGTGTGATCCTTCTACCTGCGTCTGTCACCTTACCTGTGACCTGTACCTGTGTGATCCTTCTACCTGCGTCTGTCACCTTACCTGTGACCTGTACCTGTGTGATCCTTCTACCTGCGTCTGTCACCTTACCTGTGACCTGTACCTGTGTGATCCTTCTACCTGCGTCTGTCACCTTACCTGTGACCTGTACCTGTGTTTTCCTTCTACCTGCGTCTGCCACCTTACCTGTACCTGGACGGACACAAGGCGTTTCTCCTTTGTTTTGGCCAATTATTTTTTTTTGCGTGTACTGTAAGTTATGAATACACTTACAAGTTATATGACGAAATCCCACGATACCCCGAGAAACTACATCACCTGAAGAGAATAAATTAGATTTTCCTTTATAATTCCTTGATTTAATTATATTTATCTTAAAACAATTTACCTGGATAATACACTTAATCAGATCGATAATAGTACACTCATAAATATCGATCGAGTTTCAGTACTTTGAGAATTGTAGTAAAATGTGGCTCCCGTTTTGACTTCATTTAGATTTTTTTTTTAAGTTACTCCTCCAACAGTGAGAAGTAAAACGGGTTCAAGTTATACCAGAAAGAAATGACAATAAATGAGCCTCAGGTGGCCAAGTACTCACACTAAAACAATAGAGAAGACTCCTAAAATAGAGGGGGGGAAGGGGGAAGGGTTGGTCTCTCCTCGGTAGCCTCCCTATCCTCCTGTTCCTCTTCTTCTTCCTACTTCTCCTCCTCCTCTTTATTCTCTTCCTCCTCCCCCTCTTCCTCTCTTTACTCTCAAGCCTCTTCCCTTCACCTAGCGTCACTACCATCATCATCATCCGTGCTTACCATGCACTTTCCCTCATCCACCCTTACTTCTTTCCCTCACCCACTCACTGCTACTTCCTCTCACCCACTCGCTTCTTCCCCTCATCCACTCCCTACTTCCCCTCACCCACTCCCTACTTCCCCTCATCCACTTACTACTTCCCCTCATCCACTCACTACTTCCCCTCATCCACTCCCTACTTCCCCTCACCCACTTACTACTTCCCCTCACCCAGTCACTACTTCCCCTCACCCACTCCCTACTTCCCTCACCCCCTCACTACTTCCCTCATCCCTCACCACTTCCCTCATCCTCTTACTTCCTCATCCTCCCCTACCTTCCCTCATCACCTCCCTACTTCCCTCATCCACTTTTCTTCCCCTCACCCTCCCTTCCCTGGTTTGCTCACCTACTTCCCTCACCCTCCCTACTTCCCTCATCCACTCGTGCTTCCCTCACACCCTCTCTTTCCCTCACCCCTCACCACTTCCCTCTACATCCTCCCCTACCTTCCCTCATCCTCCCTATTCCCTCACCCTCCTCTTTTCCCCTCACCCTCCCCTACTTCCCCTCACCCTCCCTACTTCCCCTCACCCACTCAGTACTTCCCTCATCCCTCCCTACTTCCTCATCCACTCGCTTCTTCCCTCATCCACTCCCCTGCCCTCATCCTCTTTCACTTCCCTCACCCCTCCCTACTTCCCTCATCCTCCGTACTTCCCCTCACCACTCCCTACTTTCCCTCACCCACTCACCACTTCCCCTCATCCACTCCCTACTTCCCCTCATCCACTCCCTATTTCCCCTCACCCACTCCCTACTTCCCCTCACCCACTCCCTACTTCCCCTCATCCACTCCCTACTTTCTCTCACCCACCTTAAAAAAATTAGCAAATCGTACCTAAAATTATTATTTATTTAATTGACATAAATAATAATTAAGTTCAAATTCATAGTTGGATATGTGTGTTATGTTCATTCTGTTGTTTATGAAGAACACGAAGAAAAAGTGAATAACAAAACGATACAAAATAAGAAAAGAACAAACGAGAAGTACACTGAAGAACACGGTGAAGATTGATAAGCAGTAAAGAACAATTGAACAAATGATAAATCTAGTGAAGGGTGAATAATACAATAATGAACTCCGTGAAGAACAAAGTGAAGAACGGTATTTACACATGAATAACACAGGTACATGCGAATGAACAAAGTGAAGGACAGAATAAACAAAGTGAACAGAATGAACAAATTGAATAAAAAAATGAAGAACAGAATAAACAAAGTAAAGTCTCAAAGTGAAGATCAGAATGAACAAATTGAAGAACAGAATGAACAAATTGAAGAACAGAATGAACAAATTGAAGAACAGAATGAACAAATTAAAGAACAGAATGAACAAAGTGAAGAAGAGAATGAACAAAGTGAAGGTTCAAGTGTTTCTATAGAGGAACAAGTCATCAGTGCAGTAATGTTCCGGTTTAATGGTGATACTTATAGCGTCTTAAGGACTCGCACCAGGAGAGCTCTCGGTACGTCAAGTGAGAGGCATTTCCTTCTTGAGAGAGAGAAGGAGGGGGAGGGAGGAGAGAAGGAGGAGAGAGAGGAGGAAAAGGAGAGAGAGAGGGAAGGGGGTAGAAGATAGGGAGATAAGAGAGAGCACAGAAAAGAATATAGGGAGGGAGGGGGGGGTGAAAAGGAAGAAGGGATAGAGAAGAGGAGGGAGCGAGGGAGTAATGGAAAGGACGAGAGAGAGGGGGGGATGGAAGAGGGGGTGGAAAGGGAGAGAGGGATGGATGAGGAGGAGGGAGCGAGGGAGGAATGAAAAGGAAGAGAGAGAGAGGGAGGGATGGAAGAGAGGGAGGGAGGACGGGAGGGAGCGGCACGTCAACACGGCTGGGGTTGGAAACCAATTTTTGGCCAAATTTGAGACGGTGAGTGTTTAGTGTGTAAACTAAGGCGGCAGAAACACTCACAAACAGATGTTCAATAAGACGAGAGACTGCTTAGTTTACACACACACACACACACACACACACACACACACACTACCTCCTAGATACCAAGTTCCTATAACACCTCCATTGGCTCGCTGCTGTGGCCTGGCATCATGAAATCATCCTCCGTAGCGGCTGACGGGGCGGCGAGACAGGCAGGCGAGGGCCGTGCAAGCGCCTCAAACACTCACCCAATTCTCCTGTGAAAACCTTCGTCATCAACGTTGCTTTACCCATCTACTCAAAATTCCTCCCCCCCTTCTCTCCACTCCCTCCCGCTCCCCTCCCACTCGACCATTTACACTCTCGAAAATCATTCTCTAAATTCCACCGGGCCTCTCCCGACTACCAAACAGATTTTGACATTTCAATCTGATTTCCGATTCGCTCCATTCAATTTGAAAATTCAGCAGTTTGCAAATCCAGAAGCGCAGATGCGTATTACAGGCCGAACTGGGGCTGAGGGAAACGTGTTCCCTCCAAACAGGATATTTTGGTGACGATGGCGAGCTTTCAGAGAATGTTTCGGTGGGGCCGTCTCGTGCCAATATGATACGTGGCTGATGTATATTATAAATGGGGAGATTTAATACGGCGTCCGGTCGACCCGTTTATATATGCGAGTGAGTTTTGTGTCGGGGGTGTTTCTATTTTGCCACCATCTATAATCTATTTCTGAATTCTCTCTTACTCGAACTCTCTCTCTATCTCTCCATCTCTCTGTCTCTCTCTCTCTCTCTCTCTCTCTCGGGTGATCAGTCACAGGTTATTGTGGTGGGCAGGAGGGTTGTGACTTGGCGAGCGCTGGGATAAAGGATTTGATCCCTTGAGTTGGTATAACAATAACCTAACCTAACCTAACCTAACCTAACCTAACCTAACCTAACCTAACCTAACCAGAACTATTGTTGTTTATATACTGAAGATGTTTACCAGATCACACACAACATTTGACATTTTCCTTCTTTTCAAGTGCAGTGTTCTTTCCTTCCATAGATTTCCCTGATGACACCATAATTTCCCTCCCCCACCATAATTTCCCTCCCCCACCATAATTTCCCTCCCCCACCATAATTTCCTCATACTGTTCCTTAAACACCATAGCTAATCTTCACACTATAACCCGTCAATTACACTACAATCTTTCTCATCCTATCTTCAAGGCACTATACCCAGATATCGTACCAAAGACATCATACCCAGACACCATACCTAAGCACCATACCCAGACACTATACCCAGATAACTTGCCTCTAGTACAATTAACAAATCCTTACACTCCCCGCCAATCTTCACGTCCTCCTCCCCCTCCTCTCCCCTCACCATAATCTCCCCCACACACCATAAACATCCTTCTCTCACCCTTCTTACCTCCCCCCCTCCCTCCCCCTTTGCCATTACCTCACTCATCGCATTACCCTCTTCCTCAACCTAAGCTACATTCCCCTCACCTCTCGCCCCTCACCTCTCGCGATGCCCTCCTATCACCATACCCTTTCCCTCACCACTCACCATACCCTTCACCACTCATTACACCTTTTCCCTTACTCCTCACTATACCCTAATCTCCCCATCACACACCATAAACACCCTACCATACCCTTACCCCTCACCATACCCTCCTCTCCCCATCATTATACCCTAACCTCCCCTTCACACACCATAAACACCCTACCATACCCTTACCCCTCACCATACCCTCCTCTCCCCATCACTATACCCTAACCTCCCCATCACACACCATCCTACCATCACCCCTCACCATATACCCTAACCATCACACACCATTCATACCCACACCATAAACACCCTACCCATACCCCTTACCCCTCACCATACCCTCCTCTCCCCATCACTATACCCTAACCTCCCCATCACACACCATAAACACCCTACCATACCCTACCCCTCACCATACCCCCCCCTCCCCCCTCCTCACACAGTAAACAAGCGGGAATCCTGCACAAGAAAATATTGGGCTTGGTGCCGGCAAACACGAGGAGGAGACGTGTCGGGTGGGAGCAGGCTGGCGGAAAAACATAGTCTCCATGTCAACAAGGCTAAACTGGGGCCTACACCGCGCTTACCTCCCTCGTAAACTCAACTAGTGAGCCAGAATTTCCTCCTCCGCCAGGGAAAAATATGTGAGGTGTAGAACTATGAGCGGAAGTGTGAAGGACAAGTTTGGGGGGGGGGTGTGGTGATGGTGGGGGGTGAGGGGGTGTGGTGATGGTGGGAGTGTGTGGGGATGTGGGTGATGTGTGTGGGTGGGTGTGGGTGATGAGGGTGATGTGTAGTGGTGGTTGTGTGTGGTGGTGTGGGACCGAAGGGGCAGTGGCGAACGAAGGGTTAGTGGGGGTTGAAGGGTTAGTGGGGGTCGAAGGGGTAGTGTGAGGGGTGAAGGGGTAGTGTGAGGGGTGAAGGGGTAGTGTAGGGGACGAAGGTATTGTAATTACCTCTTTATTCGAGTTAATTGTTGGTTACTAATGAACAGACAGGTAATGGGGAACACTTTACCACTATTAGTCTTTATAAATGACAAAAATCTATGTATCAAGTTGGTAACATAAAGAAACAGTAAACCCGTACATTAATATTTCCTGGTTGTTTATACGCGAGTGAAACAACAGAGAAACATGTATAGAACTCGTTATTGTTGTGGATGTAAAACTTAAGCTTCATAAGTTAGGTTAGGTTAGGTTAGGTTAGGTTAGGTTAGGTTAGGTTAGGTTAGTAGTGTCGCTGCTGTAGTTCAGAAGCATGAGTGATGGAGGCAGCTTCCCCCAAGAGGTACTGGGTGTGATGTCTTATTTATAGTGTTGTGATCACCTGAAGCTTAGCCCCACTTCAGCTTATTTCACCTGATGATTAACCCCACTTCTTATTTCACCCGATGATTGAATACCCTAACCTAACCTAACCTAACCTAACCTAACCTAACCTAACCTAACCTAACCTAACCTAACCTAACCTAACCCTAGCAAGTAGAAAGAATAAGGTGTTTAATCATCAGGTGACATAAGCTGGGGATGGGGAGCTATTCTTCAGGTGATCTCATTTTTCAAGCTTGTCTTGTTTCTTTTATTGCCTTCACAAAAAAAAAACACGGGAAATAATCTTATGAATTATGGGTCTAATGTTTTGATTAAAATTCTAGTGAGATGTTTTGTAATTAAACTGGGAAGAATGTTAACCTAAACTAACTGGATAAGGATAAGATTACCGCAGTTAATGAAGGTAGAGTCTCAGGGCAATGTCGACGCCATTTTCGCCGCCATCTTAGCTTAAATCAGGCGTCTGTACACGTCATCACATCTCTATTTAGGGAAGAGTTTAGCCTGAGTCATGGAGGAGGTTGGCCCAGCTGTGTTGTGTTGAGACGGTCTCGTAAACTTGAGGCAAAATCACAGATAAGTAAAAACATTTACCTGTTGATTACCAGGTAAGTGTAAACACGCACCTGTGACTTACACTCATGTTTATCACAGGTGCCACCATTAATAAACCATGTTGAGGGCTGCTACCTGAGGCAACTGGTAATGAGTGATTTATATCTATATTAATTGACCATTTATATAGTCATTAAAAATATATATATACACACTCATTACAGAAATAAAAAAAAAGCCTACACCATTTACTTGCTGTGCACGAGAATAATCTGTTGTTTTGCCATGAATTACAATTATTATAATGAATAATTACAAATAATGCAGCTGAATTATGAAGATTATAGAAAATGCAATGTGATATATGACAGTCAAATTATGCATGAATATTAACATTAAAGTTTTAAAATTTTGTGACGCCAGAATGATGGAGGGGGTGGGGTCAGGGGCTGGGGGAAGGGGTGGGAACTGGTGGGGGGGGAGGAAATGTATGTGGTTGAAATGATTTAATTATTGCTTGTGTATTGTTGATAAGTATTTTGCCGGGTTGCTGTGATTTTATCAGGTGTGGGGGGGTGGTTGGTTGGGTGTGTGTGGGTGTGGATAGGGTGTGTGTGTGTGTGTGTGTGTGTGTGTGGGTGTGTGTGGGTGGGTGGGTGTGTGGGTGTCGGAATTAATCATGATTAAAAATATTTATTAGGTTTTCTTACTCTGGGTCTAGAGGTTGAGGTATCTATGTATGTATGTATGTATGTATGTATGTATGTATGTATGTATGTATGTTTTAAAGGATCAACATGAAAATCTATAAAGCAGTGTGTATACATTTTTAGTCACTCTGTATATTTATTTAACTTGCAAAATAAACACATTAATGAGGTATTAATGTAACGTAAAGGACAATATAAAATGTATGATGTATAATCCATGTATGATGTATAATCTATGTATGATGTATAATCTATGTATGATGTATAATCTATGTATGATTCGTTTATCAACATTAGTAAGGAGAGGAAGAGACCAGGTGTAGACATGAAGAATTAGTTGTACTCTACAGTGTGTTGTGTGAGTTTTATGGAAGGTAACTCATTGAATGGGTTCCCGTCCTAATAGGTTCCTGACTTAATGGGTTACTGTCCTAATGGGTCCTCTGGGTCTCCGTCCTAATGGGTCCACGTTCTAATGGGTCCCGGTCCTAATGTGTCTCCGTTCTAATAGGTCTCCGTCTTAATGGGTCCCCGTCCTAATTGGTCCCTGTCCTAATGGGACCAATGAGGACTGGGATTCATTATGACAGGAGCTCATTAGAACTGGTACCCATTAAGGTGGGGATCTATTAGGTCTTGTCATAATGGACCCTAATCCTAATGGGTGCCCATCATGAGTCACAGCTGTTTAGTGTAATAAGTTTGTTGGTTGTGAAGCACAGGACGAAAAAAGACGCTTGACAAATTTTACCGAGATGAGAACCATTAATTAAAGCCAGGTAATGACAGGTAGGAGTTAGCGGAGTCATTGGCTGCGTCTCCGCCCGGTACTCACTTCTCCTGACTTACTTTGTGATAAAAATTGTTTTAGTATAGTTTTTCCTACTCTCTCTCTCTCTCTCTCTCTCTCTCTCTCTCTCTCTCTCTCTCTTTTGTATTATATTCTCGGGCATTGAGATAAAAGTCGGTCCTCGCTCTGACGGCACTGCTAGCCTCCCTCAACTGCCGAACACGTGCACTAAATCCTCGTACACAGTCAATAACAAGGTCAATAAATGCCTAACCTTGACCTTAGATTCTCAAAATATTATAGGTCATCGCCCTCCCAGGTGACAAGGTTCTAGTTAGAGTATAGTCTTGGGAGACATTCAACGCCATCTTGGTTACCCACTTTATTCCGTAACTGTAAGTGTTGGTCTGATCTTTTCACATTTATGGATAAAGAGATAAATATACTAACGAACAAAAATTAATTTATACCTTAAACAAACAAACACACACACACACACACACACACACACACACACACACACACACACACACACACAGTGCTCTCCCTCTATCTCGTTTTAAGAAACTGAATAAGTGTGTGTGTGTGTGTGTGTGTGTGTGTGTGTGTGTGTGTGTGTGTGGAGTAACTATCTAACCGTGCCAACTCCTCGCCGCGGGGACCTGTAAGATGAAACAACACACTCCGCCGTCATCGCGTCAAATCTAATAAAACATGGACCCGCGCTGAAGCCTAGGGAATATTCCCCCGAAATCTGGGGAAAGATTGAAACTCTGGTGGACATGTCAGGGAAAACTTTGGCCGCTGTGACGCTCAGGTGCGGCGGAGGAAAATAATAGTTTGCATGTCAACAAGACTAAACTGCGGACGACAAACCGCTTACTCTCTCTCACTCTCTCTCGCTCACTCTCTCTCTTTTTCACTCTCTACTCTCTCTCACTTTGTCCCTCGGTTACTCTCTCCACTGTTGTTGCTGCCGCTAGAGGTACTTGGGTGCCTTGCTTAGTGGACGACACACCTCTCTCTCTCTCTCTCTCTCTCTCTCTCTCTCTCTCTCTCTCTCTCTCTCTCTCTCTCTCTCCACCAGAGGTATAGGAGTACCTGGTCGAGAAAGGTAGAGACACGAGGAAGATAAAGTGGTATTGACCAGAGAAGGAAGAATAAGGAAGAAAGGAAAGAAGGGAAATAAGTAGATGGGAAAATAAGTGATGGAGAGGACTGAGGGACTAAGAATGAAGAGGAAGAGTAGAAGGAATTACATGAGACAGACAGAGAGAAAGGGATAAGGAGGAGGAAGGGAAGGAAGAGATGGAAAGGAAGGAAGAACTTAAAGGAATTTGCGAATCAAGGAAGAGACTTTGGGCTAGGAAGGAAGGAAAGAGGTGGGAGGGAAAAGGAAGGAAGGAAGGAAGGAAGGAAGGAAGAAGAAGGGAAGAGAACAACCAGATGGCATGAGAGAAGAACAATATTGACAAAGAAGAAAGTATGGATGATTAGACGCGAAAGAGAGGAAGAATTGAAAGAAAATGGCGATGAAAATTAGAAGAAATGGGATAAAGAAGGAGGAAGGAGGAATAAAGGGGAATGGAAGTTCATGATAAAATGGAAAAGAACCAGAAAACAGGAAATGAATGGAAAAAATAATAAACCAGAAAGAAATGGACAGGAAATCACCCTCAAATAGGTGTCACCAGATATTGTTATGAGTTTCCAGGGAATATTGTCCTCAACTGTACAGGAAAGAACTCCCCCCCCCCACCCCCACATCTCCCCCCCCACACATCTCCCCCTCCCCCCCCAAAAAAAAATGTACCTTTCCTCTCTATATTTCCTTTATTTGTAAGTACATATTGAGTTAGGTTTCTAAGTGTCTGTTTTAATTGGGGTTTAATTTTGGTTTTTAACTGTGTTTTAACTTTGGTTTCTATTTGTGTTTTAACTTTGGTTTCTATTTGTGTTTTAAGTTGGATTTTTAATTGTGTTTTAAGTTGGGTTTTTAATTGTTTTAACTTTGGTTTATAATTGTATATTTTCTTTATTTTTTCAGGTAAGGTAGAACCAAGGAGCCTGTCCAGTGCTGTAGAGGTAAGGTTAGGTTAGGTTAGGATCTGTTAGGACTGGGGGCCTATTTGACCAGTCCCAATCGATACAGGAATCACCTAAAGATTAGCTTCCTTGTTTATTTTACCTGATGTTTAAACACCCGAACGCTACCTTGGTGGGGGGGTTAGGTTAGGTTAGGTTAGGTTAGGTTAGGTTAGGTTAGGTTAGGTTAAGGTAGTTTGAAGGTGTTTAATTATCACTTAAGATTTTCAAATTAAAACTAACAAGAGGAACGGCAGTTAACAGCATGGCGGGAGGAACAGCAGCATTCAGCATGGTAGGAGCAACAGTAGTTTACAGCATGGCAGAAGGAACAGCAGTTAACAGCATGGCAGAAGGAACAGCAGTTAACAGCATGACAGGAGGAACAGCAGTTAACAGCATGGAGGGAGGAACAGCAGTAAACAGCATGGCAGGAGGAACAGCAGTTAACAGCATGGCAGGAGGAACAGCAGTTAACAGCATGGCGGGAGGAACAGCAGTTAACAGCATGGCAGGAGGAACAGCAGTTAACAGCATGGCAGGAGGAACAGCAGTAAACAGCATGGAAGGTTATTAAGGAAACCCGGGTGTTGTGAAGGGACAGTCTCTCCCCCCGAAAGCAAAACATCCAGTTTGTGTCAACACGGCTCAGCCCCCTCCACCCAACCCTACTGCTGTGGTGGGGGAGGGTGAGGGGCGGTGAAGGAAGGTACAGGGGAGGGAGGTAGTGGGAAGGGAGGTAAAGGGAAGGAAGGTTGATGAAAGGAAGGGGAGAAGGAAGGAATGGAGAAGAGGGTGGACAGATTAGCAGTGGATTGGTCAGTATATAAATAGTTAGCAGGCCAAAAACACCTTCTTATTCATTATAAATTTTCATCCAAACAATGTCACACACACAAAATCCCTCCCCTCTCTCTCTCTCTCTCTCTCTCTCTCTCTCTCTCTCGGGCAGAAAGAGGGCAGATAAGGGGACACTCACGGTAGCAGGACGGATAATGTTTTACCGACAGACTTTAGTTTAAGTCCTTGTATGACACCAAGGCAAAATTTACCCCGGTGTTGACGAGGAGTTGTCAGTCTTGTGGGGCCTGGGAGGGAGGGGTCCCACTGGGCCCTTAGTTTTGTGGGGCCAGGGAGGTAGGGAAGGAAGAAAGGAAGGGTTCCTCAGTTTTGTGTGGTCCTGGAGGGAGGGGGGGGGGTAGGGGTCCCTCTGGTCCCTCAATTTTGTAGGGCCCTGGTTGAAGGGAGGGAGTGGAGGTGGGGCCTCACTTGAGCCCTCAGTTTTGTGTGGCCCTGGAGGAAGTGGAGGGAGGGAGGGGCCCCAATTCTCAGTCTTGTTGGTCCCGGGAAGGAGATAGAGAGGAGGGCCCCACTTGGCCCTCAGTCACTTTGAGCCCATGAGAGGTTCCTAAAAAACAATGAGAAAATAATAAACAGTAAACTAATAATAAAAGAGAAAAAATGTACATCAGTGGTGTGTGCGCGTGTGTGTGTGCGTGTGTGTGTGTGTGTGTGTGTGTGCGCGTGTGTGTGCGCGTGTGTGTGTGGGGTGGCGCGACACTGTGCTACACCCAGATACTGTGTCGGTGCAGGAGCTTGGGGAGACGGGACTGAGACCCACAAGGCCACCCAGAGATCCACATGTTGTCTTGACCGACAGAGGATCTTCCAAAAGAGTGTGTGTGTGTGTGTGTGTGTGTGTGAGGTGGGTCGGTGGGGTAAATACGTAGATGTAAGTTGGTGAGTGGGTGGAGATACGAAGAGGTTGGTAGGTGGATGAATGAGGAGAGAGGGTTGGGTGGGTGGGTGGGTGGGGATGTGTGAGAAAGTGGGTGGGGTGGGGTGGAGCTACGAGGTATAATGAGGAGGTAAGAGTGAAGTAGGATGGTGAGGAGGCAGTTCCCAGGCTGTTATAAGACCCGCTGAGACGGCACAATGACCACTCTCTATCGTTGCCCCCGTCACCCCACTGCCCTCTTCATTATGTTAAACAGGGGCAGATCTCCTCTCGTTAGCACTGATAAGTCGGATATAATGCTGATAACTGACCTTCATATGAACCCATTCACAGGCGCCCGCTGCTACACACACACACACGCACACCCACCCACACACACACACACACACACACACACACACACACCAGTCTAACAGCCCGGAGACCTTTTTAAAAATTCGTGTTTTTTGTTTTTTGTTTTTTTTATTCTTTTTGGGATGTGAGAGTGTTTAAATTGTCTCCTTTTAGCTGCTACAACACAGGTCATAGTCGCTTGAATATCTCTTGGTATTTTTCGGAGGGGAATATGACAACGATGCTGTGTGTGTGTGTGGTCGAGGATCTTAAGTTTACAAAAGCTCAGAAAATATATGGATTTTGATGGTGATGTTGGTGATAGCCAAAGTGGTAATGGTTTATGTGTGGTAGTAGAAAAGGTGGTAGTGGTAGCATAGATGGGAGTGGTGGTAGGTAAGATGATACAGTGTTCGAAGTAACCAAGATAATAGTGGTTGTTGTTGTGGTTGTGGTGGTGGTAAGGGTGGTGGTGGTGGTGATTAAGACTCAGATGGTCCAAGTGGGTGTGTTTGATGGGACGGTAAATTTTAATTATTCAAGAGCGGAAGGGCGTCCACCACTCCACCGAGCCCGGCACTGGTCACTCCCCCAGCTGGTGTCTGTCGAATTAACGCACCAGGTCAATCAGCAGCGCCTTAATTATCCCATTAGAGGCGCCCTTACGATAAGAACTCGACTCCATTACGAACGATAACAAAAACAACAATAATGATAATAATAATAACAATAATAATCATAATAATAATAATAATAATAATAATAATAATAATAATAATAATAATAATAATAAAAATAATCCGTCACAGACCTCACTATCATCATCAATTGTCTACATCAGCGCCACACATGTACACTACACACCTGCCACGTCACATGTGCACCAGTACTGCCTAGCGTCGTGCAGTGTTGCAGATGTATGTTGATTGATGAAGCCTCCTGAATTTAAACAAAAAGAAGTGTTGCATATATGCCTGGGGTGGTGGAGCCATCACACGAGCGCGCGCACACACACACACACACACACACACACACACACACACACACACACACACTCACACGCACACACACAATTTTCTCCCTTATTTATGGTACATTCACTTACTCATTTATGCACACTCATTCACTCACTCATACACACTCACTTGTACTCATTCACTGATACTAACTGATACAGTGGTGCAGGTGTGTGTGTGTGTGTGTGTGTGTGTGTGTGTGAAAGTAGAAGCGAGTCTAAGATGTCGTTTCCTCACACACACACACACACACACACACACACACACACACACACACACACACACACACCTTAGGTTTGAACGATCACTGTCATCACGATAATGTTTGTGATTGGAGGTAGACTGCGCGGTGCCAGGTAGCCAACTGTCCTCTTAACGCGGTATTAAACAAAAGACAACAGTTAATATTGAAATGAAATGCTAATCAGAACATTCAAATTAAAAATAAAAACCCATGAAAGATAATAAGTAATTCGTAGCCAAAACAGATAATTAAAAATCACACGTATAAATAATGCTTAGGTGATAAGACAGCCGTCAACTGTTTAAGCTTGCCCGCACGCCTCAGGTAACCATTGTACATCGTGCAAGAACCACACAGGTATATATATAAAAAAACACACAAAACAAAAAAAACATTGACATTCATGGAAGGATGAAGATAAAGTTTTACGGCGAAAGAACAAGCCACAGAGGAGGTTGGGATGTGACCTGTTGTTCAGCTGTCATAATCATCCATTATTGACAATACTTGACCTAATGAATAATTCTTCTGATCTATTCGCCACGGTTTTTTAACATGGTGTACGTTTTTTAACTTCCGTCTTCTCTCCTTGTGTGGGTTGTGGGGGGTTGTGGGAGTATGTGTGTGTGGGGGGATGTTGGGGTATGTGTGTGTGGGGGTTGTGGGGGTACTGTGTGTGTGGGGTTGTGGGCATGTGTATGTGGGTTGTGGGGTATGTGTGTGTGGGGTTGTGGGGGTATATGTGTGTGTGGGGGTTGTGTGGGTGTATGTATGTGTGGATTTATATGTGGGGGTATGTGTGTGTGTGGGGGTTGTGGCATGTGGTTGTGGGGGTATGTGTGTGTGTGGGGTTGTGGGGGTATATATGTGGGGTTGTGGGGTATGTATGTGGGTTGTGGGGGGTGTGTGTTTGTGGGTTGTGTGTGTGTGTGTGGGGGGTCAGAGAAGATAGATGGATGATCCAGGGTAGCGTGTTCAGTGTGTACGGCCCACCTCGCTCTTCCCCGCTGGCCAGGACACGCGATGCTTACTAGACCAGCAACTAACCCGTGTCCCATGTCCACACACACACACACACACACACACACACCAGTCTGTCTCCATGTCCAGTGTCCACCACAACTATGCTTTCGCTGGTGTCATTTACGCCACCACCGCCTCCGCTGTTTTGTGTTGTGGTGTTGGGAAGCCGAACCCCGCCTCTGTCAACGCCCCCCTCCCCTCCTCCACACGCACACACACTCAAATTCACGGAGTAGTGTAGTATGCTGGGAGCAATATTGCTGTGTGGGTGGGGGTGTGTGTGTGGTTGTGTGTTGTACTGGGGATGTGTGGGAGGAGGAGGAGGAAGGGGTGAGCGGGCGCCTCAGTTATTGATGGTGTGGTCAGTTTTGACGGTTGTTGCCTGTGTCACGCTGATGCTGCTCCTGCCTGTGTGTCTGTCCTGCCTGTGTGTCTGTCCTGCCTGTGTGTCTGTCCTGCCTGTGTGTCTGTCCTGCCTGTGTGTCTTGTCCTCCTGTGTGTCTGTCCTGCCTGTGTGTCTGTCCTGCCTGTGTGTCTGTCCTGCCTGTGTGTCTGTCCTGCCTGTGTGTCCTGTCCTGCCCGTGTGTCTGTCCTGCCCGTGCGTCTGTCCTGCCTGTGTGTCTGTCCTGCCTGTGTGTGTGTCTGTCCTGCCTGTGTGTCTGTCCTGCCTGTGTGTCTGTCCTGCCTGTGTCTGTCCTGCCTGTGTGTCTGTCCTGTGTGTGTCTGTCCTGCCTGTGTGTCTGTCCTGCCTGTGTGTGTCTGTCCTGCCTGTGTGTCCGTCCTGCCTGTGTGTCCGTCCTGTCTGTGTGTCTGTCCTGCCTGTGTGTCTGTCCTGCCTGTCCTGCTGTGTGTCTGTGTGTCCTGTCCTGTGTGTGTCTGTCCTGCCTGTGTGTCTGTCCTGCCTGTGTGTCTGTTCTGCCTGTGTGTCTGTCACTGCCTGTGTGTCTGTCCTGCCTGTGTGTCTGTCCTGCCTGTGTGTCTGTCCTGCCTGTGTGTCTGTCATGCCTGTGTGTCTGTCCTGCCTGTGTGTCTGTCCTGCCTGTGTGTCTGTCCTGCCTGTGTGTCTGTCCTGCCTGTGTGTCTGTGCCCTGTGTCTGTCCTGCCTGTGTGTCTGTTCTGCCTGTGTGTCTGCTGCCTGTGTGTCTGTCCTGCCTGTGTGTCTGTCCTGCCTGTGTGTCTGTCCTGCCTGTGTGTCTGTCCTGCTTGTGTGTCTGTCCTGCCTGTGTGTCTGTCCTGCCTGTGTGTGCCTGTGTGTCCTGCCTGTGTGTCTGTCCTGCCTGTGTGTCTGTCCTGCCTGTGTGTCTGTCCTGCCTGTGTGTCTGTCCTGCCTGTGTGTCTGTCCTGCCTGTGTGTGTCCTGCCTGTGTGTCTGTCCTCTGTCTGTCTGCCTGTGTGTCTGTCCTGCCTGTGTGTCTGTTCTCTGTCTGTCCTGCCTGTGTCTGTCCTGTCTGTGTGTCCTGCCTGTGTGTCTGTCCTGCCTGTGTCTGTCTGCCTGTGTGTCTGTCCCCTTGTGTGTGTCCTGCCTGTGTGTGTGTCCTGCCTGTGTGTGTGCCTGTGTGTGTGTCCTGCCTGTGTGTCTGTCCTGCCTGTGTGTCTGTCCTGCCTGTGTGTCTGTCCTGCCTGTGTGTCTGTCCTGCCTGTGTGTCTGTCCTGCCTGTGTGTCTGTCCTGCCTGTGTGTCTGTCCTGCCTGTGTGTCGGTTTATAGGAGACGCGGTAGCTGTGTTGTCTGTTACGTAGGCGCTCTATTTAACACATACACGCGTACGAGGGAACGTCCAATTTGACTCTTTTTTCTCACCGTCTCTCTCACACACACACACACACACACACACACACACACACACACACTAATTTGTACCTTCACTTTATGTTCCTTTTCCGTTCTCTTATGAAAGCTTTTGTTAATCGACTCACTCCCTCACATCAATGTATATATACTGTAGTAAATTATATCTCTCTTATATATTTCAGTGTTCGTGCTACTGTAACTTTTCCATTACACCGTTTATTATTATTATTAGTAGAAGTGTGGTCACGTGACACTAGCTGTTAGTCTTCTCTATTATGACCCAAGCCGTAAGGAACCAACCAGGTGTATACTTGTATAATTAACACTGAGAGATGAAGGACGGGGTGTGGAGGGGGGTCTAGCGTGTGGTGAGCGAGAGATGACTTTTTTTTCTCGTGTTTGTAGACATGTTCAGGAGTTGCCTCAGTGATTAAGTTGCTGGGTGGTCTGGTGGGGTCAACACTAACGCCAACACATTAACCTAACCTAACCTAACCTAACCTAACCTAACCTAACCCAACCCACAAACATCAACAAACATGGCCGCCGCTAACAAACTACTCTTACGAACGTCACATAAAAGAAGAATTAATTTGCGTCAGCCGGTCACTCTCCTCCAGGGGGCGCTGACACGTGACGCAACATAGTGACAAACCACGTGTTCTCCCTCGGATGATGGTCACGTCTATTATTGATTGTTATGTGACCCTTATGTGATGGGGGAAGCGGCTGACCTGTCGTGTGTGTGTGTGTGTGTGTGTGTGTGTGTGTGTGTGTGTGATTGTTTTGATTATGATTTGTTTGTTTTGTTTTGTTTTGGCCATATATATGGATGTGTTTTTACTTTTATTATTACAATAGGTTTAGGTGTGGCAGGGTGTACAGGCAGGGGTGGTAGGGTATAGGTGTAGGTGTGGCAGGGTAGTGGTGTAGGTGTGGCAGGGTGGTGGTGTAGGTGTGGCAGGGGTAGTGGTGTAGGTGTGGGGGGTATAGGTGTAGGGTGTGGCAGGGTAGTGGTGTGGGTGTGGGGGTAGTGGTGTAGGTGTGGCAGGGTAGTGGTGTGGGTGTGGCAGGGTAGTGGTGTGGGTGTGGCAGGGTAGTGGTGTGGGTGTGGCAGGGTATGGTGTGGGTGTGGCGGGTATGGGTGTAGGTGTGGCAGGGGAGTGGTGTAGGTGTGGCAGGGTATGGTGTGGTGTGGCAGGGTAGTGGTAGGTGTGGGGGTATGGTGTGGGTGTGGGGGTATAGGTGTAGGCATGGCAGGTATAGGTGTGGGTGTGGCAGGGTATAGGTGTAGGCATGGCAGGGTAGTGGTGTAGGTGTGACAGGGTATAGGTGTAGGTGTGGCAGGGGTGGTGGTGTGGGTGTGGCAGGGTATAGGTGTGGGTGTGGCAGGGTATAGGTGTGGCATGGCAGGGGTATAGGTGTAGGTGTGACAGGGTATAGGTGGGTGTGGCAGGGAGTGGTGTAGGTGTGGCAGGGTAGTGGTGTAGGTGTGGCAGGGTGTGGGTGTAGTGTGGCAGGGTATAGGTGTGGGTGTGGCAGGGTATAGGTGTAGGTGTGGGGGTATAGGTGGGTGTGGTGGGTATGGGTGTGGGTGTGGCAGGGTGTGGTGTGGTGTGGGGTAGTGGTGTGGTGTGGAGGGTAGTGTGGGTGTGGGGATGGGTGTAGGTGTGGTAGGGTGTGGTGTGGGTGTGGTGGTATGGTGTGGGTGTGGCAGGGTATAGGTGTAGGCATGGCAGGGTAGTGGTGTAGGTGTGGCGGGATATGGTGTAGGTGTGGTGGGGTAGTGGTGTAGGTGTGGCAGGGTATAGGTGTGGGTGTGGCAGGGTGAGGTGTAGGTGTGGTGGGGTATGGGTGTAGGTGTGGCAGGGTAGTGGTGTAGGTGTGGCAGGGTGGTGGTGTAGGTGTGGCAGGGAGATGGTGTGGGTGTGGCAGGGTAGTGGTGTAGGTGTGGCAGGATATAGGTGTAGGTGTGGTAGGGTAGTGGTGTAGGTGTGGCGGGGTATAGGTGTGGGTGTGACAGGGTATAGGTGTAGGTGTGACAGGGTATAGGTGTAGGTGTGGGGTGTAGGTGTGGCAGGGGTAGGTGTAGGTGTGACAGGGTATAGGTGTAGGGTGTTGCAGGGGTATAGGTGTAGGTGTGGTAGGGTATAGGTGTAGGTGTGGGGTATAGGTGTAGGTGTTGCAGGGTATGGGTGTGGGTGTTGCAGGGTAGGGTGTGGGTGTGGCAGGGGTATAGGTGTGGGTGTTGCAGGGTATAGGTGTGGGTGTTGCAGGGGTATAGGTGTAGGTGTGGGGTATAGGTGTGGGTGTTGCAGGGTATAGGTGTAGGTGTGACAGGGTATAGGTGTAGGTGTGACAGGGTATAGGTGTAGGTGTGACAGGGTGTAGGTGTGGCAGGGGTATAGGTGTAGGTGTGAGCAGGGTATAGGTGTAGGTGTGACAGGGTGGGTGTGAGGGTATAGGTGTAGGTGTTGCAGGGTATAGGTGTAGGTGTGGTAGGGTATAGGTGTAGGTGTGGCAGGGTATAGGTGTAGGTGTTGCAGGGGTATAGGTGTGGTGTTGCAGGGTATAGGTGTGGTGTGGCAGGGTATAGGTGTAGGTGTTGCAGGTATAGGTGTGGGTGTTGCAGGGTATAGGTGTGGTGTTGCAGGGGTATAGGTGTAGGTGTTGCAGGGTATAGGTGTAGGTGTTGCAGGGTATAGGTGTAGGTGTTGCAGGGTATAGGTGTAGGTGTGGCAGGGGTATAGGTGTGGGTGTGGCAGGGTAGTGGTGTAGGTGTTGCAGGGTATAGGTGTGGTGTTGCAGGGTATAGGTGTAGGTGTTGCAGGGTATAGGTGTGGGTGTGGCAGGGTATAGGTGTAGGTGTTGCAGGGTATAGGTGTAGGTGTTGCAGGGTATAGGTGTAGGTGTGGCAGGGGTATAGGTGTAGGTGTTGCAGGGTATAAGTGTAGGTGTTGCAGGGTATAGGTGTAGGTGTTGCAGGGTATAGGTGTAGGTGTGACAGGGTATAGGTGTAGGTGTTGCAGGGTATAGGTGTAGGTGTGGCAGGGTAGTGGTGTAGGTGTGACAGGGTATGGTGTAGGTGTGGTAGGGTATAGGTGTAGGTGTGGCAGGGTATAGGTGTGAGGTGTGGGGGGTATAGGTGTAGGTGTGACAGGGTATAGGTGTAGGTGTGACAGGGTATAGGTGTAGGTGTGGCAGGGTAAAGACATCCTATTACCACTCATTACATACTGCATCAGTCAGCTCCATGAATACCAACCCTAACTGAACTCACTGACTGATTGACTGACTTGTACAGTGAGAGAAATTTTCTGACCTTTCTGCACTATCCTCAGCCATAATGCAACCTGTAAATAACTTGGGCCTTTACACACGACCCGCATAGTTCCGCCTTGTGTTATGGATATTGCCTAGTCGTCCAAGCTCGTACATGGTGTCGAGAATATTGATATAATGCACAATATACACACACTATAACTTGTTTACTGTGTAGAATATTGATAATAATATCTCTGTCTGTTTCTCTGTCTCTCACACACACACACACACACACACACACACACTACTGTAGATCATCAGAAGATTAGCACCCCAGTTTATTTCACCTGATTAACCACCCTTACGTAGCCTAACCTAACCTAACCTAACCTAACCTAACCTAACCTAACCTAACCTAACCTAACCTAATATAACGTTAGGGTGTTTAATCCTCAGGTGAAATAAGCTAGGTGGGCTAATCCCTAGGTGATCCATATGTGGGATCACCTTAATAATTAGGAACAGAGGTGAGCCAATTCCACCTGGACCTAACATAACACCTGCATATGTGAAGTAGTGTAGAGTTATCCCAGGTGTCAAGGTGAGGTGAGACAATTAGTTAAATCTGAAGTTAGCTTAGTAAGGGACTTGAGGGATGGTTAAGTAATGGAAGGGACTTTGGAGATGGTTAAGTAACGTAATGGAAGGACTTGGAGATGGTTAAGTAACGTAATGGAAGGGACTTGAGATATGGATTAGTAACGTAACGATGGAAATGTCGATACAAGAAGAAGTTAAGATGTGGTTATTGATTACAGGTGAGAGAGGAGGAGGAGGAGGAGGAAGAGGAGGAGGAGGAGGAGGAGGAGGAGGAGGAGGAGGAGGAGGAGGAGGGAGAGGTGAGGACAGCACCTTGATCCATTCACTCTCTTGGTGCTGTGCTGTTATGGTACTGCTGTTATGTGTAGAACGTATGGGGTTAAGAACACAGCTCTATCTGGGGTTAGGACACAGCTCTATCTGGGGTAAGACACAGCTCTATCTGGGGTTAAGACACAGCTCTATTTGGGGTTAAGACACAGCCTATTTAGGTTAAGACACAGCTCATCTGGGGATAAGACACAGCCTATTTAGGGTTAAGACAGTGCTCTATCTGGGGTTAAGACACAGCTCTATTTGGGGTTAAAACACAGCTCTATCTGGGGTTAAGACGCAGCCTATTTAGGTTAAGACACAGCTCATTCGGGGTTAAGACACAGCTCTATTTAGGTTAAGACACAGCCCTATCTGGGGTTAAGACACAGCCTATTTAGGGTTAGACACAGCTCTATCTGGGGTTAAGCACAGCTCTATTTAGGGTTGACACAGCTCTATCTGGGGTTAAGACACAGCTCTATTTAGGGTTAAGACACAGCCTCTATTTAGGGTTAAGACACAGCTCTATTTGGGGTTAAGACACAACCTATTTGGGGTTAAGACACGCTCTATTTAGGTTAAGACACAGCCTCTATTTGGGGTTAAGACAGCCTATTTAGGTTAAGACACAGCCTATCTGGGGTTAAGACACAGCTCTATTTAGGTTAAGACACAGCTCTATTTAGGTTAAGACAGTGCTCTATCTGGGGTTAAGACACAGCCTATTTAGGGTTAAGACAGTGCTCTATCTGGGTTAAGACACAGCTCTATCTGGTTAAGACACAGCCTATCTGGGGTTAAGACACAGCTCTATCTGGGGTTAAGACACAGCCTATTTAGGGTTAAGACACAGCTCTATTTGGGGTTAAGACACAGCTCTATTTGGGGTTAAGACACAGCTCTATCTGGGGTTAAACACAGCTCTATTTGGGGTTAAGACACAGCTCTATCTGGGGTTAAGACACAGCTCTATTTAGGGTTAAGACACAGCTCTATCTGGGGTTAAGACACAGCTCTATTTAGGGTTAAGACAGTGCTCTATCTGGGGTTAAGAGCTCTATTTGGGGTTAAACACAGCTCTATCTGGGGTTAAGACACAGCTCATCTGGGGTTAAGACACAGACCTATTTGGGGTTAAGACACAGCTCTATCTGGGGTTAAGACACAGCTCTATTTAGGTTAAGACACAGCTCTATCTGGGGTTAAGACACAGCTCTATTTAGGGTTAAGACACAGCCTATCTGGGGTTAAGACACAGCCTATTTAGGGTTAAGACACAGCTCAGTTAAGACACAGCTCTATCTGGGGTTAAGACACAGCTCTATCTGGGGTTAAGACACAGCTCTATTTAGGGTTAAGACACAGCTCTATCTGGGGTTAAGACACAGCTCTATTTAGGGTTAAGACACAGCTCTATCTGGGTTAAGACACAGCTCTATCTGGGGTTAAGAACAGCTCTATTTGGGGTTAAGACACAGCTCTATTTAGGGTTAAGACAGTGCTCTATCTGGGGTTAGCACAGCTCTATCTGGGGTTAAGACACAGACCTATTTGGGGGTTTAAAACAGCTCTATTTACCTGGGGGTCAAGGTCACTAATTAGATTTTGACCGTTTGTTTCAGGTGATTAGAAAGTGTCATTAATTCATCATTTTCTCTGCCTGTTGTCTGTGTGTTGCCTCTGTTGTCTCTGTTGTCTCTGTTTGTCTGTTGTCTGTGTATTGCCTCTGTTGTCTCTCTGTTTGCCTGTTTGCTGTGTGTTGCTTCTCTTGTTATCTCTGTTGTCTCTGTTTGCCTGTTTGCTGTGTGTTGCTTCTCTGTTATCCTCTGTTGTCTCTCTGTTTGCCTGTTTGCTCTGTGTTGCTTCTCTGTTATCTCTCTGTTGTCTCTGTTTGCCTGTTTGCTGTGTGTTGCTTCTGTTATCTCTGTTGTCTCTGTTTGCCTGTTTGCTCTGTGTTGCTTCTCTGTTATCTCTCTGTTGTCCTCTGTTTGCCTGTTTGCTGTGTGTTGCTTCTCTGTTGTCTCTCTGATTGCCTGTTTGCTGTGTGTTGCTTCTCTGTTATCTCTCTGTTGTCTCTCTGTTTGCCTGTTTGCTGTGTTGCTTCTCTGTTGTCTCTCTGATTGCCTGTTTGCTGTGTGTTTGCTTCTCTGTTATCTCCTGTTGTCTCTTGTTTGCCTGTTTGCTGTCAGTGTTAATACTTGCATTTTTCGTAAAACCGTTTGATATTAATGGTTGAATGGTGTGTGTGTGTGTGTGTGTGTGTGTGTGTGTGTGTGTGTGTGTGTGTGGGTGTGTGTGTGTGTGTGTGGGTGTGTGTGTGTGTGTGTGGTTGTACAAGACTCAGTAAATTATACCAATACATTTTTAAAATTTTTTCTCTTGTTAGTGTTTACCTGTGCTGTCGGGGTGTCTGTCCGTCAGGTATTGACACACACACACACACACACACACACACACACACACACACACACACACACACACACAGTATACACGCCAAGTCAATTACATGATCGTGGAAGTTATTTATCGTCGCCCTCTCAGCAGCAGAAAGAAAGAAGGAGGGAAGGAGGGAAGGAGAGGGGGATGGAAGGAGAGAGAGAGAGAGGAGGGAGGGAGGGAGGGAGGGGGACACCTTGCAGAATAATTCACGGACGTTAAACACGGACCTGATCCACTGAATAGTTGATTAAAAATTAAATTGTCGCTTCTGATGTACAGCGTCGCTCGCCAAGCATATCAATCAGTAGTCCCAGGCGTAACACCATGTTCTGATTCTGAATGTTAAGCTTTGGACGCAGTGCCGAGGAATGATGGATAGAAGGATGGAGGCAGGCAGGCAAGAGGGGAGGGAGGGAGGGAGGGATTGGAGTAAGAAATTGCAGGGGGGAGTGGGAGGAGGGATTGAGGAAAGGAGGAGGGATGGTGGGGACGGAGAGAGCTATGAGGGAGGAGGGGGGTTGGGAAGGAAACGGAAGGGAAGGGGAATGTAGGTCGTAGGGGAGAGGAGTATAAGGTCGTAGGGAGGGTAGATGGGGGTCGTAGTGACTGTAAGAATGTCAGAGAGGAGTTGTGTCAGGGGATCACCCACATGACACCGCCACGTTGATGTCAGGTGGAGGTCACTGACATCCCCATCGTGTTGTGTACAAGTATAATATATGGACGTCACCATATAACCATCCTTGTCGCTGCTTCTCTCACGCCCACCTTTCCCTCACGCCCACCTTTCCCTCACGCCCACACAACACCCTCGTCGACCCTGGCTAACAACCTCTCCCCTTAACGACCTAACCAACCATCACAGATACCATCCTACCATACACAACCAACGTAACCATTATACTCCGCCTAAACTAGTTCATCACGCGTAAAAACCCGGAGATTTTTCTTAACTGTAATACTATGGTTCGCTAACAACCTTGTTCAGCCATTTACTTCACTTCTACACGTCCACATTAACTACCTGGGGTTAATTACTCTCTTGGGTGCCTTAATTATCAATATACAACTTTATGTTCACTTTACTTTTTTTTTAATAAATTTCGTAACTCCGTTTTCTTCTGAACTGTGTGTCTGTGAAAATGGTGAGATTCGGATATTTAGCGCATTAAGGGTATCTGTTGTGTTTGAGATACATTTATTTACCAGTTATTTATGAAATGTTACGTTATGTTATGTTAGGTTTATCTGTTGTTATGTTATGTTGGTTACACTTTTTTTTATTCATTTATTATTATTATTTTTGGGGCGCGTCCGGTCAAAGGTTTATGTCACAATTTTTGAGGACCTTACCTTACTTTACCTTACCTTACCTTACCTTTAAATGAGCTAACACCTCGCTCTAGTGGAAACCATACACCTGGATATCACTTTTATCTTATTTCCCTGATCTTGATGTTCAAACTGTGGGTTATTTACTAATGTTATTCCTGCTTCTCAAACATCATATTGTTTACATCAGTTTATACGACCTTAGAGATGAGGTACCGTATTTATTTTGTTCTTAAGTGTTGTGAGAGTAAATGGGATTGTCTCACAGGTAGCGGCTCCTCTGCGTCACCCTCAGTGTTCGCCGCTGATAACCGCGGACAAACACCGAGCAATCCCGGGGAGGCATATTAAGGAAAGGATGAGCAGTCTTGATGATGTGAGGGCACGCTGACTCCACCACCTCCGCCGCCACACAAGACCTCCTGTTTGATCAGGCGGGAGGATATGATGTTGCAATATTTGCCGAAGCAACTCTGACTGTTGGCAAGGATTCGAACCCGCGTCGGGATGTGTCAGTTCCACCAAGCCGAGAGTCCGTGTCCGAGGGAGACTAGACCTGGTGTTTGGTCAGGCGGGAAGATATGATGTTGCAATATTTGCCGAAACATCTGAGGCTGTTGCCACGGATTCGAACCCGCGTCGGGGAGTGTCGTACTGGTGGTAAGGCGTCCAGGGCAGACCAGACGTCGTGCTTCTTCAGGCGAGTGTGTGGTGGTGTCGGGAAGGTCGAGATGATCTGTAAGTGTAATTTTGACCTCAAGGATTGTGCTCCGAGTTTCACCAACATTATTTGTCGCCGTGAACACTCTGTCTCCCTCCATCACTACCATCATCATAACTACAGTCACCACTATCTCCACCACTACTACACTAACCACCACCACCACCATTCCCATCACCACCACTACACTAACTACTGTCCTCACCACCACTACACTATCCACCATCACTACCACACTTACTACCACACTCATCACCACTACCACACCCACCACCACCACTGCCCTCACCACACAGCACCACCGTTATATACCATCTCACCAGCAATAACCCATCACCACCCATCACCAGCAAAACCCCATCACCAACATCGCCCCGTCACCACCTATCAACATCACCACGTCACCACCCATCAACATCACCCCGTCACCACCCATCACCATCATCACCCCATCACCAGCATCACCCCATCACCACCATCCTGCTTTAACCTCCCCCCTCTCCGCCAGCGTCGTCATCAACAGAAGGTAAAAACTGTGCGGGGCGACAAGGCCTTGGCGGCGTCGATAAGGGCATGACACCAGTTCCTGCGACGGTCGTTAAACAAAGGCGTGACCTCCTGCGTATGCCGTCAGGAGCCGCTCCCTTATCTTGCTTTACGAGTCCGCTCCTCTCCACACTCCTGCAGAAGGGTGACTCATCTAGGGAGGGGGGGGGTTATTGTAAGAGTTACTTTGGGTTCCAGTGTCCAGATGATCCCTGACGTGAGAGATACCGAAGGAGGTCGATCTGAGACGTATCCTGCAACCAAACGCTACTTGTACCAGTTTGGGTTAATTGGATAGTTGAGGTGTTTGTTTACTGCGGGGCCTTAAGATTGATGGCCAAGGTAAACGTGTGTGTGTGTTTTTGGGTCAAGAATTTCTGCTTCTTATCCACATACGTTAAGTAGAGCAAGATTTAAGAGGCCAACCTAATCTAACCTAACCTAACCTAACCTAACCTAATCTAACCTAAACTAACCTAACCTAACCTAACCTAATCTAATCTAATCTAATCTAATCTAATCTAATCTAATCTAATCTAACTAAGGCGTCCGGGAACAGTTGTCGTGTGAGATAGTGTAATGAATCACAACACTGATCTTTACTGCCAGTCAGCCGCTCCTCTGGCCTGTTGCCCGGGTGTTCCGTCCCAGGCAGGCATAATGGCAGATCCCTGGTGATAGTGGAGGCCTCCTGTTCCCTTCCTCTCTCTCTCTCCCTCTCCCATCTCCCTCACTCACTCTTCCACCCCTCCCCCCTTCCCTCCCTCCCTCCTTCCTTCACCCCCTCCCTGCCTCCTCCTCTAACCTCCCTCCCTCCCTCCCCCTTCCTTCCTTCACCCTCTCCCTCCAACACTCCCTCCCTCCCTCGGAAACACTCACTCCTTTTGTCCGCCGTTAGTGACCTCTGTTGGTACTTTGTTTTATATGAAGTTTCCTGCACCGAATATTATACTAAAAAGACGGGGGTCGAGGTTATACTACATACGGGTCATTACAAATTCATGAGGACTGTGTAAAACGTGGAGGGAAATTAAAATTTTTTGGGGTAGAAATTTTTGTGGTGGTCGTCAAAATACCTGAGGACAGAACGGCAATATAAATACCCACATTTGTACACACATACTCTGGAAATGGATGGGAATTATTGCTTTAATTGTCTGTTTATGAGTAGAAGTTTAAAGTTTATTTATTTTATTACTTATTCGTTTTTCTAGTTTTTTTTTTCTCACTGTTGCAAAATCCTTTACCAAATAAAACTTTTCCCTCTTTTAATTCTCATCTTCATATCTTTTCTCATTCCACTCTTCATCTGTCTTCTTCCCCCATTTCCTCTCTCTCTCTTCTCCCCCTCTTCTTTCTTCTGGTCACTAGAATGTTGAGTTGTCACCTTAACGTGTCAACATGATTGAATTGTGTGTGTGTGTGTGTGTGTGTGTGTGTGTGTGTTCGTTCTAATTGTGGGTTTAAAGACCCTCTTCTTCTCCCCCCACCCACCCCTTGATAAAGACTTGGATTCTGACCTTCAACGCCCTGACAAAGATCTGAATTCACCCTGTCAAACCCACCTTGAGAAAAAAAAAAGACCTCCTCTTGGGCCAATAAGGAAAGAAAGAAGACCCTATACACTCTTAGTCAACAACCCCTTGATAAATGACCTGGATCATAAGGAACCTGAACCTTAAACACCCATTACAGTGTGGGATGTCTTCTGAATGGTTGGGTGTGTCGGCCAATGAACATCTCGACGCGTGTCAGTGTAAACATATGAGTTAACAGATGAACGTGTGAGTATGTAAAAGTATGAACGCGTTTTTGTATGGACGTGTGAACTGAACGGATGGACTAGCAAATATGTATGAACGCATAACAGATAAATGTATGAATGGATGATCTGATGGGCCATTTTTACGTGCAATATATGTCAGTCAAACGCACGGACATATGAGCGCATGAGCGTGTCAGCGCATGGAAGCTTGAGGGAAAGAATGTGGGTGAGTGGGCGTGTTATCTGTGGCGCGGCAGCTGTGTGGTGGCGTGGGCGTGATAATGGCAACACCACGTCACTGGCTCCGCCCACATCATCGCTCCTTATCTCCCCGCTTCTGTTGCCATATTTCTACGTGTCCTGTGGTGTTGCCATACAATTTCAGATATCGCTACTTTTTGCCACATCTATGTTGAAATGTTGTCCTTTGTCCCGTAATGTTGACATGACAGTTAATATGGCGAGAGCTTTGCTTCGTACTGCGTCTTTAGATACCAGCCAGTGCCACTCTAGACAGTAACACCTCAAGGTACTGCCCTAACACTGTGTACTCTACCTGCCTCTTGTTATAGCCGGACTCTTGTTATCATTTCTTCATGCGTACAAAGTCGAGCAGTAATACCATACCTGCCCACAGATGTCGCCTGAGTCCAGTGATATCTTCGTAAGAGTAGATGTTACAATAATTCCCCTGTGTTGTATCATCAGAAGATATCGTTTTCCGCAGTAAATATCGCCATATATTGCAATGGTACAGGGGCTATCTCGTGCCGTTGCCACATCTTCACATCTTGGGACAGTGCTGCCATATTACTGTAGATGTTGTCACGTACGGTAAATCTTATATTAACAGGTTGTACGTGCTTGCATGAGGCAGTCAACTCAGGCGATATTGTTAACACGATGACTTGAACAAATTTAAACAGACTCAGATGATATTTTGTTTGTTAGTATTGATAGAATGTGGTTTGTTATGTCACTACGGGCGAAAGTAGACGCAAGATTATCCCTCTCTAGTCAACTTTATTTCCATTGTTGTTTTCGTTGGTATCATTTTCATTTTCCTGCGAGCCTCGAGTTAAAACACCAAGCCCAGGGCAACAAGGACACACAGAGGAGCAGGACAGTGTTTTTAACGAGTCCTTGATGTAATTACCGATGATGGTGATGGTGTGAGGGGAGGGAGGGGAAGGGAGGGGAGAGGGAAGGAAGGGAGGGGAGGGGATGTCTTATCAGGCTGGAGGTCTGCGACAGATGTTGTGGTTTGGTGTGTGTTGGGGGGGGGGATGAGTCTGCTTGCTCGGTGCCCTGTCTAAATGTCTGTGTCTGTATTTATGTTTGTGTCCATGTCTGTATCTTTATGTCTGTGTCTGTATGTTTTGTCTGTGCCCTAATACAACATACCTAACCTAACCATACCTAACACTAACCATACCTAACCTAACCATACCTAACCTGACCTAACCTAACCTAACCTAACCTGACCTAACACTAACCATACCTAACCTAACCTAACCATACCTAACCTAACCTAACCTAACCATACCTAACCTAACCCTAACCACCCAGGTAGAGTTAGGTTAGTTAATATATAAATAATGTAATAAGCTAGAGGAGGTGAGGTGAATCTTCAGGTGAACCATAAAAAAAATTAACTAAAATAAATAGAGATTAATTAAGGAAATGATAATATAACGTGAGATTATTATCGTCCTTGTCTCGTCTATCGTTTATTAAGGGAGAAAGAAAATATAATAATGAAAGAGTAACGTAATTGATAAAGATGTAATAAGGGTAATGAAGTATAAAGCCTAAGTTATTGTGAAGAATCCATCCCTGAGTTAGGTCAGATGGGCGTTGTCTGTTGAGTGAGATTAACAGAAGCGTATGTCTGTTATTGTCTGTTGAGTGAGATTAACAGAAGCGTATGTCTGTTATTGTCTGTTGAGTGAGATTAACAGGAGCCTATGTTGGTTTCGTCTCTGTTAAGTCATCTCTGTTAACCTGACCTAACGGATAGATGTAATTTATTTATGTGGAAAATTTTTGTGTTTTTGTTTTTTGTATTCGAAGTAGAGAGAGAGAGAGAGAGAGAGAGAGAGAGAGAGAGAGAGGATATACAGGGTGATTGAAAAAGAATGCCTAGATTTTAAAGGGTCATAAAACAATAAAAATCCTGGCATCCTTTTCCGATCACTCTGTATATCGGCTAGGCCAATATGTCCGCCTCTTCCGACATCACAAATCTTGACCGAAAAAAAAAAATCCCACCCTGACCCTTTATCCTCTTAATGTATTATGCAATATTATGCAAATGATCTAGCAATATAACCCCCCTTCCCTCCCTTCCTACCTCCCTCCTCCTTTCCCTCCCTCCCTCTCTACCTGCCCTTCCCTCCCCCTCCCTTGGATAGATAATTACATTTGGGGGAAAAAAAATTGACTGATTGATTTTTGTTTTTTCAATTATACAAATATACTCAAATCTATTTATCAATGTGTGGGTAGGGCTGACTCAGCATCCCCATGAGAGAGAGGTGTGTGTGTGTGTGTGTGTGTGTGTGTGTGTGTGTGTGTGTGTGTGTGTTTAAAGCATTGTTGGTATATTATTGGGGGTGAGGGTGAGAGGTACAGGTAAGAGGTGTTGGTAATTAGTTAGTGATTGATTGATATATTACCTGTTCTTCTTTTCCTCATCCTTTCGACTTCTTGTCTTCTCTTGTTCTGTGCATCCCTCTTCTCCCCCTCTTATCCTCTTCTCTCCTCCTCCTTCTTCCATCTTCTCATGCTCTTTTCCTCCTCTTCTCTCCTCCTCCTCTTACCTGAGTGATCATTAACCTTTACCTCAGTACAACACCTGGCTGGCTCGGTCATAAAGACTAACCCGATCATATCTCTCTCTTGTTCAAGCCTTGGGGAGGGAGGGAGGGTAGTGGAGGGAGGGAGGGAGGGTAGTGGAGGAAGGGAGGGAGGGTAGTGGAGGGAGGAGGAAAGGTTGGAAGAGGGAGGGAGGGTAGTGGAGGAAGGGAGGAGGGTAGAGGAGGGAGGGAGGCAGTGGGAGGGGAATGGTAGTGAAGGGGGGAAGGGAAGGAGGAAGGGAGGGTAGTGGAGGGGTGGCATGGAGAGGAGGGGTAGTGGAGGAAGGAGGGTGTAGTGGAGGGGAAATGTAGGATAGGGAAGGGATGAGGAGGTAGGGTGGGATGAGTGAGGAGCAAGAGGGTGGGTGGGTGGGTGGGGTTCGAGGGTCATTTAGTGGGTGACGTCTCTACGTCTTGTCTGTTTATCCTGAATTCTATAAACAAAAGTCAGAAAATTGTCTTCCTTAAATAATTCTCGTATTTTAGTTTATGATTATTATTTACGTTCTATTGAGGGCAAGACATTTATCTCCAACCAGATCAAGTCGAGTTCAGTGTATTGTGACGTTATCTACCTGTGCTTATGACGTAATCGTATACCTGTGTTTATGACGTTATATTCAACCTGAATTTATGACGTCATAATATTTTACCTGTGTTTATGACGTCATCTTCTACCTGTATTTATGACGTCATCTTTTACCTGTGTTTATGACGTCATCTTCTACCTGTGTTTATCACGTTATCGTCTACCTGTGTTTATGACGTTACCTTCTACCTGTGTTTATGACGTTAACTCTTACCTGTGTTTATGACGTCATCTTCTACCTGTGTTTATGACGTTAACTTCTACCTGTGTTTATGACGTTACCTTCTACCTGTGTTTGTGACGTCATCTTCCACCTGTGTTTATGACGTTAACTTCTACCTGTGTTTATGACGTTACCTTCTACCTGTGTTTGTGACGTCATCTTCTACCTGTGTTTATTACGTTATCGTCTACCTGTGTTTATGACGTTACCTTCTACCTGTGTTTATGACGTTAACTTCTACCTGTGTTTATGACGTTAACTCTTACCTGTGTTTATGACGTCATCTTCTACCTGTGTTTATTACGTTATCGTCTACCTGTGTTTATGACGTCATCTTCTACCTGTGTTTATGACGTTAACTTCTACCTGTGTTTATGACGTCATCTTCCACCTGTGTTTATGACGTCATCTTCTACCTGTGTTTATGACGTTAACTTCTACCTGTGTTTATGCCGTCATCTTCTACCCGTGTTTATGACGTCATCTCCTCCCTGTGTTTATGACGTCATCTTCTCGCTGTGTTTCAATTAGTGTCTTGAGTCCATAACACGGATTTAAGACATTTCTGGTGAGGAATAAAGGTTGTATAACGCACAAAAGTGGAAACGATTTCTTTTTCGTTTGACCTTTTCACAGCGGAGGGATTGTGTGGGCGACTTGCTGCCTCCAACTCTTGCCTTTTTATATTACAGTAAGAAAAAAATAGTGAGACAGGGAAGAAGCGAGAGAGAAAAAAAGAAGAGGAGATTTTGCGAATATTTGCATGTATGAATATTTGCAATTTGCTATTTGTATCCGTTTTGCGTGTACTTCATGGGAGGAGGAGGGATGGGGATGGAGAGGGAAAAGGGTGTGGGGGGATAGAGGAGGAGAGGTGGGGGATGGAGAGGGGGAAAAGGGTGGGGGATAGAGGAGGAGAGGGGGGGATGGAGAGGGGGAAAAGGGTGTGGGGGATAGAGAGGAGGAGAGGTGGGGGATGGAGGGGGGGAGGGGTGGGGGGATAGAGGAGGGTGGGGGATGGAGAGGGGGGAAAGGGGTGGGGGGATGGGGGAGGAGAGGTGGGGATGGAGGGTGTGAGGGGGGGATGGAGGGAGGATAGAGGAGGAGAGGTGGGGGATGGAGAGAAAGGAGTGGGTTGGGGGAGGTCATTGGATTGCATCTCGTGTCATTTTATGTATGAGAGAGAGGTCATTCTTCACACTTGTTTGCTGTGACGTATTTCTGTGTTTACTAACCTGCCATATTGATTTCAAATGACCTAACTGATGGAGCTTTGTCGCCAGTGAGGGTGTTGTCGTTTAATCATTGGGTATTAAGGATGTTAGTGTTCTGTGGTTTTGGTCGACACTCAAGTCACCAGACCCCCCACTCCCCACTCTTCACCAGTACGACCCCCTCCCTCACTCTTCACCAGTACGACCCCCTCCCCCTCTTCACCAGTACGACCCCCACGACCCCCACTTTCACCAGCAACACCACTACCACCACACACTTCTCCAGCACCACCACCACCACCTTCACTACCGCCACCACACACTTCTAGCACCACCTCTCACTTCACTATACCACCATCACCACACACACTTCACCAGCACCACCCCCACACACTTCACCAACACCACCCCACACACTTCTGCACCACCCCCACCACCCACCACACACTTCACAAGCACCACCCCACACACCCCACCACACACACTTCACCAGCACCATCACCACTCACTTCACCAGCACCACCCCCATACACTTCACCAGCACCACCCCCACACACACACCCACCACCCCACACACTTCACACCCCCACACACTTCCACCAGCACCACCCCACACACTCACCAGCACCATCACCATTTCACCAGTCCCCACTCACCGCGCCCCTCAACAACCACCCATCACCGCCATATATCTAAGCAACAGTCACCTTCACTATCACTACTCACCATTATGCGTAACACATGCCACTTATCACCACCTTGCACCACTGTGTCTCACCACCGGCGCCGTGCAATCATCCCATATCACCATTTACCATACATACCACCACCACCACACGTCTTCACCACTCACCATTACTCGTCACCACCACCACTATCACCACTTAACAAAACATCTCACCACCACAAGTCACCAAGACCCCTCAAGTAGTTGTCACCACTAACGATAAATCCCTCTCCTACCCCCTCCCCACTTTCCCCAGGTAGGCATATGTGTGTGTGTGTGTGTGTGTGTGTGTGTGTGTGTGTGTGTGTGGTTCCCGCAGGAGGAGGAGTAGGAGGGCCATTGTCGTGCCAGCACCACACCTGTGTAACCTTAGGCCGCTGTCTGGTTTTCCTCACCTCCGCCAGGCCACGGGTGTATTCTACCACTTCCTCTCCTAGGCCTACCTCACCTGTCCCTAAATTTCCTTGATTTTTATAAACTTAAATAAAGAAAAAGGCTGTTTATGTTTTACCTTCAGGGTCTGACGTTGATAATGTCTCTTATTTACGTTTTGCCAAGTAGATAAGCTGTTTTAATATGGTTAAATAAAGGGGAGAGAGAGATTAAGGTTAGTTTTGTGTGGATGGGAACGGAGGTGTTGTCGAATGCGCCCTGACTCCGGTGTGTGTATGTGGGAAAACAATAGAGTAGATCATTATGACGAAGGTGAGCAGGTAGGAGGGCAGGTAAGGGGGAACACTATAGACTGACTCCTCCCACCAACATACAAACATCACTCTTCAAGGTCATGGTAGGTAAGTATGACCTTGTGACCTGACCTGAGGAATTTCCCCAGGGCACTATCCTGTGACTTGGTGATTGTCCTGGGCACGACCTGGTGATTGTCCTGGGCACGACCTGGTGATGTTCTGGGCATGACCTGGTGATGTTCTGGGCACGACCTGGTGATGTTCTGGGCATGACCTGGTGATGTCCTGGGCACGACCTGGTGATGTTCTGGGCACGACCTGGTGATGTTCTGGGCACGACCTGGTGATGTTCTGGGCATGACCTGGTGTTGTTCTGGGCACGACCTGGTGATGTTCTGGGCACGACCTGGTGGATGTCCTCTGGGCACGACCTGGTGATGTCCTGGGCACGACCTGGTGATGTCCTGGCATGACCTGGTGATGTCCTGCACGACCTGGTGAGAGAGAGAGAGAGAGAGAGAGAGAGAGAGAGAATAAATAATGTTGATAGTTATTAAATTACTTAACAGATTTTCACTAAGAGTGTACAGTAATATCACCAACTACTGATATACTGTACAGAGCTACACTATTATTAACTTACCTATGCAAATTAATCCACTTTCAAAATCGGATTATCTTTCCACTACCTTAATTCTGTATACATATAAATCCGCCTTTCAAAATCCGAAAATCCTGTGTGTTAATTATATGCAGATTAATCCACCTTGGAGCTTTCTTCTCCCATAGTGAGGAAACTACCTCAGCCCTGTGACGTCAACACAATAGTGACCAACCACGGAGGTCTTCCCACGGTTGTTGTCTCCTTAAACCACGGAGGGAGGGAAGGAGGAGGCAGGGGTGGGGGGGGGAGGACACGAGAGTTTTGAAGGAGGGAGGGAATATAAGGGTGGTGAGGGAGGGAACACAAGGATGGCGAGGGAGGGAACACAAGAGAGGGAATACAATCACACAATTCATCCTTCAAGTAATCCTCCCCCTTCCCCTCTCCTCCTCCTCCTCACCCCCCCCCCCTGTATTGCTTGAACGAGATTTCCCCAGTCGTGGGTGGTAAGACACTTCAGGTATTGGTATCTGACAGCTTGCCTGGATTGGATGGAAGATTGGAGGTAGGCGGTGATTGGAAGGCGTGTGTAAGAGGATGATTGTGGAGACGTGGGGGAAAGATTAGAGGATTGAATGTGGACAACGATTTGGGAATGGTGGGCTGTGTTAAGGAGATGGGTGTGGGTGATGGTGAGTGATGGGGTATTGGGAATGGGCGGCGATTGGGAGGGTGGGCGGTGATTGGGAGACGGGCGTGGGGAAGTGATGATTGGTGGGAGGTTATGGGGTAATGGTGGGTTGTGGGCTTCGCTAATGTCAACATCACCACTGCCATTATACGCTCACTCTTCCTGGGTTAACAGCTGAGACCTTAGGGATAACCTGAAGGAGGAGGAGGAGGAGGAGGGCGAAGAAGAGAAGGATGGGCAGTTGTGAGTTAGACCTATGTACACACGTGACTGACACACACACACACACACACACACAGACACACACACACACACACAGACACACACACACACACACAGACACACACACACACACAGACACACACACACAGACACACACACACACACACACACACACACAGCTATAGCGTGAGTGAAAAAAAATAGGTCTTGACACATGCAGGTAATACGGGTGGCACTGTACTTGACCTCCTTCACTGCCCCATCTGTAAAGTTATAGGTACCCTTCTACAGGTGGGTGGACTGATGGTAATAATGGTAGTGGGTGAGGCAGTGTACGGGGGTGGCAGTGATGGTAGTGAGTGGTGCATAGAGGGTACAGGGGTGGCGTGTGAGGAGGTGATGGTAGCATAGCTCTGGGTTTACTCTTCTCGGGTGGCAAATAAAAAAAAAAACAGTTCTCGTGGGTATTTTTTTTGGAGGGGGGTGTGAGTTTTACGGTCTATATCCGGGTATATTATGTGTATTAGCGGTAGTAGTAGTAGTAGTAGTAGTAGTAGTAGTAGTCGAGGATTCTGACGCGGGGACAGCGAGCTTTCTTCGACATCAGATTTTTGATCCGCGGCCGTTTGTCACCGTAACTCTAGTTTCCTCGATGCTGCGCATAGGAGGAACGAGAACGACAAGAGAAGGGCATATGGGGAGAGAATTCAAAATGTTGATCAAGGCAGCTTCACTCCTCTAGTGTTCACAACCTCTGGTGGGATGGGCCCAAGTGCAAGATGTTTCTACGCCAGACTAGCGGAGCTGATCTCTGAACAGAAGCAGCAGCCCAGAAGTTATGTCACAGCCTGGATGAGATGTCGACTGTCCTTCTCTCTCCTTCGGTCGGCTTTGCTCTGCCTCAGGGGAACGAGAGCTTCTGCCCCTACTCCGACAACTGCTGCAGATATCGACTATGAGGCTACAGTCACCGAATGCCGCATGGATCTGCGGCTCAACTAATTTAACACAGATAGGATAGTTTCTTATGTATTAGGATATTTAATATTAAGGTAAATAAATGGTGGCGAAGGTGTGGCTATTGGGGGAGGCTGGAGGCCACGTTAAAAAAAAAAAGTAGTAGTAGTAGTAGTAGTAGTAGTAGTAGTAGTTGTAGTACTGGTGGTGGTGTTGGGTGATATTGATATACCCAGTTTATTAGAAGAGAGTTTGGTTACAATAAGGATTCGAATAGTGTTGGAATATAAGTCTCCTCTGTCTGTGCTAGAAAGAGACAGACAGACAGGCAGACAGACATATACAAACACAGACAGAAAGATGCAGACAGACATATAGACAGATAGATACAGACAAACCTAACCTAACCTAACCTAACCTAACCTAACCTAACCAAACCAAACCTAACCTAACCTAACCTAACCTAACCTAACCTAACCCAATCCTGTAGTTTGTTGTTTAGTTATATACGTCGCCAGTCTACCTGTTTACATTTGATGGTTTGTGATATTTATATAAACTTACATATTTGTTTTGTTTCGATAATTGCTTTTGTTTCCACTTAATTAACTCCACGCAACATGAAGAGAAATATAGCATTACCTCTGTTCGTCTGTCTGTCTGCTTATATTTTTCTGCTTTTTGTCTGTCTGTCTCTGTGTCTGTCTGTCTGCTTATATTTTTCTGCTTTTTGTCTATCTGTCTGTCTGTCTCTGTGTCTGTCTGTCTGCTAATATCTTTCTGCTTTTTGTCTAGCTGTCTGTCTGTCTCTGTGTCTGTCTGTCTACTAATATCTTTCTGCTTTTTGTCTAGCTGTCTGTCTGTCTCTGTGTCTGTCTGTCTACTAATATCTTTCTGCTTTTTGTCTATCTGTCTGTCTGTCTCTGTGTCTGTCTGTCTGCTAATATCTTTCTGCTTTTTGTCTAGCTGTCTGTCTGTCTCTGTGTCTGTCTGTCTGCTAATATCTTTCTGCTTTTTGTCTAGCTGTCTGTCTGTCTCTGTGTCTATTTGTCTGTTTGTCTAGCTGTCTGTCTGTCTCTGTGTCTATTTGTCTGTCGCCTTGTCTGTCTGTCTGTCTGTCTGTCTGTCTGCTGAGGCGACATTTCTCCAGCATCTAATCTTCAAACCTGACATACACAGACACATCTTAATGAACACACTTCAACATCACATAAGAATACAAAAAAAAATATCAGTGTTTACATTATTTTATTATCTTCATTAAATATTTCCTCATGCTCAGATGTTTAATCTTTCCCATCAATGTTTACACTGTAGCGTCCCTGTCCGCCCAGTGTTATTTTGTAGATGTTTATATAAAATGACTATACAGTTCACAGTCAGACGAGCAAGGAAACTGCCCACTCACTCTCTGATATTTTAAGGCGTTGACCTGGTGAGAGATGCATGGTGAGCGGACAATAGCTTAGTGACAGGTTTAAATTCTTGTGTTTTATCAGGTATTTGTGGAGACATTGGTTGTGTTCTGGTGAGATTAAGGTTTGGTTTGGTTTGGTTAGGTTAGGTTAGGTTCTGCTGAGGTGTGTTGCTCTATTAGATTAAGGTTAGGTAAAGTTAGGTTAGATTAGTTTAGGCTAGGATTAGGTTAAACTAGGTTAGATTAGGCTAGGTTAGGTTAGGTTAGGTTAGGTTAGGTTCTTTTACCGTGTCGTTGTGGTCAGACTAAGGCGAAGGCTTCAATACTCACCCTCATAACTACGTCGAATACAAAGTTCATTTTACTGAGAAGATAAACCAATTGAGTTATTTAGTTTCATTGTCTTAACTGAACATTGCTAAACCAATAAACAAAATAAATGAGTTATATAATTTATTAATCTTTACTGGACATAAATAAACCAAAAATAAACAGAATCACTGAGGTATTTATCAAGCTTTCAGTCGACATTGTCTTTTGAGGTAACATGTTCAAGTCTTGGCCGCCATACTTGATGAAACATACAACAGGAATATGAAAGTTGGTAGAAGTGATGGGTAGTGTGTCAACTTGTGTCACAGCATCAGCAAGTTATTCCGCATTCATAAAGTTGGTGGACTTGCCTGTGGGGGGTAGGTGTGTGTGTGTGTGGGGGGGTAGGTGTGTGTGTGGTGTGTGTGTGGGTAGGTGTGTGTGTGTGTGTACGGGAGCACTTGTTGACATTTCCCATAAAATAACTAGTTAACAATCTCCTAAGGGTCTAACTCCCCCCTTGTGGTACTACTTAAAAGCCTTGACTTTTGACTTTTTTAAGAATGTGTCAGTCATACATACATACATACATACATACATACATACATACATACATACATACATACGTGGTTGGGGACTAAGAAGTAAATAGTAGGTTACGAGTGACGTGTTTTCAGCTTCTCTGACATAACCACTTGTACGTGATGTTTTCAGTGTACCACAACACCCGCTACACCTCGACAGTGTACCACAACACCCGCTACACCTCGACAGTGTACCACAACACCCACTACACCTCGACAGTGTACCACAACACCCGCTACACCTCGACAGTGTACCACAACACCCACTACACCTCGACAGTGTACCACAACACCCACTACACCCGACAGTGTACCACAACACCCACTACACCTCGACAGTGTACCACAACACCCGCTACACCTCGACAGTGTGCACACAACACCCACTACACCTCGACAGTGTACCACAACACCCACTACACCTCGACAGTGTACCACAACACCCATTACACCTCGACAGTGTACCACAACACCCACTACACCTCGACAGTGTACCACAACACCCGCTACACGAGTCCTGGGGTAAGAAATCGGACAGAAGGCGATGCTTACAAAACGCGGCACCTGCACCTTGGCCCAGCACTTGCCGCCGGCCATTACAGCAGACAAGAAAAATGCATTAGTCGGGATGTCCTCGCTGACACTGGTCACCCAGCCCGTGTCCACTCCCGCCGCCGGCTGGGGGAGGAGGAGAAGGGTGGGGTGGGGAAGAGGTGGAGGGAATGAAAGGAGGAGGAGGAGGAGGAGGATAAGGAGGATGGGTTGGTAGGTGGGTGGGGAAGAGGTGAGGAGGTGTAGTGGGGAAGAGAACGTGGTAATGGGATGTATGTGGGGAAGAGGTCGGACATGAGGAATGTGGGTGGCAGGGAGAGCTGTTGATGGGGAAGGAATGAGTGTTGGAGGAAGAGACTGGGGATGAGAGGATGGTTGGGGGGGGAGATGAGGAAGAGTGTAGGAGGAGGAGGATGGGGTGTGTCAGAGGAGGAAGGAGTATGCAAGAAGAGGAGTGTGGGCAAGGAGGAAGTGTTTAGGGAGGGAGGGGGAGAAGGAATATAGAAGGAGAAGGGGGAATGGAAAGGAGGAAGAGATTGGAGAACGAAGAAAGGGGGAATAAGGGAAGAGAAGGGGAGTAAGAAAATAAAAAGGGAGAGAAATATGGAGTGAGAAAGGAAGAAATAAAGGTGGAGGAGGAAGGTCTGGCTATATGAGAATTTATTACCTATAATCAAGTGGGTATATCAGAGGATTTATTGACTATATATAACTAGTAACACAAAGATGAATATTATAGAAATTTATACCTGGACATGACTTGAGATATATAATGATAACATAACATTACAGGTAGTTAAATAATGGTTTAAGAACAGCCCCATACAACAACAAAAAAACTTATCTACTGTTCAAAAAAATCTACATATAATCAACAATAGACAAGCAAAAAAAAAAGCGACCTGTAGATTATAAAAACAAAACAAAAGTATATAGTGTATAAAAGAACAGGGGGGGGGGGGTAGGTAGTAGTCTAGTGTGAATAGTTCAGTAGCAGTCCATTCCCTCCCCTCACCGCCTAACTTGATACTCGGGCTGTCCATACCTAGTGATACATGATTCAGAGGGGAGGACTGTTGACCATCATCCACTGAAGCGAGAGAGGATACATGGCAAGCCTCTGTGTGTGTGTGTGTGTGGTAGGGAGGGTGTGTGGTAGGGGGAGGGTGTGTGGTAGGGAGGGTATAGGAGAGATTGGAAAGATGGGTGGTTGGTTGGGTGGTTGTCTGGATAACTTGTACCGCCATCACTACCTTATCCTCATCTTCTGCTTACTTATACCACTATCACCACCACCCACCTATAACATGACTGTCACCCTCCCACCTCTCCCCTTGTAACATCACCACTTCCAATCACAACGAAACTACCACTACCCACACCTACCACTACCCGTCTACCACCCCACCCACCACCCACCACCACCACCCACCACCAACTATCGCCACCATCACCGCCACCACCTACCTACCACCACCATCCACCACCACTACTACTAACCTACTCACCCATCACCACAAGCACCACTTCACCCACCACCATCACCCACCACTGTATACGTCAGCCTTCATGCCACATTGGGGGACACAACCACACACCTTTTTTTAAGTTGCTTTTTTTTTTTTTTTTGCAAGCACCCGCGTGTGTGTGTGAGGGAGGGGGCTCGTGGTGTCGGGCTGGTGCGGGATTTTAGGCGTGGAAAACCCTGATGGTCGGGGGAATCTGGGAGTTTTACGCCATTGATTGTGCGGGGTAAATATTTGAGGTTGATGAATTATTGGGCATTTTGGAATGTGAAGGGGAATCAAGCGTTAATGGGCATTGTTGTCACCAGTCGTATATATAGTTCGGCCATGCGGCACTGCCTAATGGTGCTGCCCTCCTCTGGGACACACACACACACACACACACACCATACACTCTCGCTTTTACTTTTTTTTTTGTGTTTATTTCGTGTTGGTAATTAAGTTTTTATTATTATTTGTAGGTTTTGATGATTTACTGAAGGGGAGGTGCGTGTCTTTATTACTCTGGTTATAATAATGATAATAATGATAATAATAATAACTGACAATGATATAACACAATGATGACGAGACGAGAAATCATTATAACTTCACAATACTGTACTGGTGTTCGTTAGTGAGTGACGTTGAATGACTGGCAACTACTACCTAAAAAAAATAATAAAGACACCAATAATAACAATAACAAATAATAAACAGATCATGAAATTAACAACAAGATTAACAACAAATATTATAAAAAAACAACAACAATAACAATAACAACAGCGACAACAATAACAACAGCGACAACAATAACAACAGCAAATGACAATAACAATCTAAAACTATAGAAACATAATTGAACAAAAACACCAAAGACCAAAAGTCACATAAATACAAAGATAAACTAAATTACAAGAATAACAATAACAACAACAACAACAACAAAACTCAGGTGTTGTGGACAGGTATACCATCTCTTCACTAATCTGCTCCTTTCATATATTTATTTTTATTTAATTTTTTTTTCGGGGATTTTCTGGACATTAAATTTTTGTTGCTAGATTTCGAAAAGCTTTAAAAAAATTTCGGGGTCTTTTTTTTATTTAATTTATTATAATTTACGCCATATGAATGTATGTATTTATGTATGTATGCTATGTTATGTATGTATGCTATGTTATGTATGTATGTATGTTATGTATTCTATGCTATGTTATGTATTCTATGTCTATGCTATGTTATGTTATGTTATGATATGTTATAATTTTTACTCCCAGACCCATCAGTATGACTCAGAATATTCCGTCAAATTAGGCTGTAAATAAACTCACATTTCCCAACAAAACAACAACACATTAACATAAGTCAGATGTGGAGCATAAATTATTACCCTACCACACACACTATTACCTGCTGATTATACCCAGATAATTAACAACACTGTATTAAAACGAGGCAGATAAAACAGTTTAGTAAGAGTAAATGAAAAAAGGTCGAATTGCCTCATTAACCTGCCGGAGGTGAGTATGGCAGGTGGGGTTAGGTTGGGTTGGCTGGTAAATGATCTTCGTAAGCAACACAGGTGAGCCAAATGAGTGATTGGAGGTAATTTACTGCTCTTGGTGGTTTGTGGTTTTATATGCCCTGGTTTATAATGTAAGGAGGCATATTGATTGATGGGTGTTCGTTAATCTGTCCGTCTGTCCGTCCGTCCGTCATTTCTAATATTGTCAACAGGATTACGTAAAAAGTATTCAGTGTAGAGGAATGAAATTGGGTTTATTTGTTTATAACTATCACACAATTATATGATTAAATTATCAAGTTATTTTGATTATTATTTTTTATCATTAAAGTTAAATTCTTAAATAACAACTTTTTATTTATTTTTTTATATTTTTTTATTTTTTATTTATTTATTTTTTTTTGTGGGGAGTCCTCATGTTAGTGTTGACTTTGCACCATGACTCCCCACAACACCTTCAGGCAGGTCTTGTCTGCTGGGTCTCGATATCACGATTTTCTTTCTAAAATTCATGGTGTGTCAGTTTTTTTAGTCGACCTCCCCAAATTTTGTGTCGCTGATAATTATATTTGTGACTGACGCTTGATATTTGTGGCTCATTGCTGTATGATCTAGTGTGCTACGTGTGGTTAGCTTTGGTTAGCTTTGGTTAGGTTAGTTTAGGTTAGGTTAGATTAGGTTAGATTACGTTAGCTAAGGTTAGGTTATATACCCTATGTATATATTATAATGTATATATGTATACAGTGAATATATAAATACTATGAATATTTGATAAGATGATGATAATAGACAGATAAACAATACTTAACAAAACTATGCATAAAGAACAAACAGATAGGAAAATAAATCAAATTAAAATGTTTCCAGTGAATAAAAATGAACGGAATTGACACATGTGACAAATATATATAACAGGTGAACAACGACCCCCAATGTATTTTATTTTATGTGGAAATACAACAACCAGATTTAATGTTTATTTTCTTTATTGTAGAATTGGACGACAAAAACTAGATATTCAGTTCACCACCCAGCTGTTAACTGTTGACCACACACACACACACGTACACACACACACATATGTACATGCTTACATATATACGCACATGCTAATACACACACACGCACACACACACACACTATGTATGTTTATTATTTTATTATTTCCTTCATTATTATCCACATCAATATCATTATCAGTAATGTGGGTAGTATAATAATGATAATGATAATGATAGCAATTTATTATCATTATTCATATTTTTTATTATTATTGTTATTAATGTTATTGTTATTGTCATTATTATTATTGTTATGGTTGTTAATTACTACAATTACCATTACCACTGCCATTATCATTACCATTACAATGCTATTATTATTACTATCATTATCATTAATCCCTGCAGGCAGCTTCACTTAAATATAAACCTTGTGTATATATGTTTTTTAAATAATACAGTTTTGTCCATGGCTGTGTCACAAAGAACCATACTAATATTTTTCACTTGTGCATTTTTTTGGAAAGGGGGATATGAATTTTTATAACTGGCCAGAGGAGATGATATATATTTAGGGTGCTTGTTGGTTATATTTTAATACCAACTATAGCACCAAAGGTTTTGTTTTGTTATTACAGGATTTTAAGATAATTTTTACTATAGTTATTATTATTATTATTGGTTAATTGGTTTTACTATGATAAGATAATGGTGTGTTTATAATGGGTGTTACAATGATAGGTTATTTACAGGCAAACAATGAGGTATTATCACACACACACACACACACACACACACACACACACACACACACACGGTGTTGAGAGAGACTGAGTATAGTGAGCACACGTACATACAGGTTTCTCACTCTGTCTGCCTGTGTGTATCTCTCTCTCTCTCCACTACACTACTACTACTACTACTACTACTACTACTACTTACTACCACTTATTTCCCATAAGTAGACAGTAACACAAAACGACAGGTGTGAGTAACAGGTACCCTCCAGCAGCAGTCAGGTGGCGAGGCAACAGTTAACAGCGTCAGTCAGGGAAGTGGCGGGGTTGAGGGTGAGGTCAGGAGTAGGGTCGAGGGTAGTCAGGAGAGAGGTCAAGGGTAAGGTTAAAGGGGGTCGAGGAGAAGTCGAGGAGGTTGAGGGTGAGGGGGTCGAGGGTGAGGTCAGGTGCGAGGATGGGGTCAGGCGGAGGGGGTAGGTGGAGTTAAGGGAGCGTTGAGTGTGAGATTAAATGGAGTATCAAGAATGAAGTCAGGTGGAGTTGGGTCGAGAGTGAGGTTAGGGGTGGGGGTGGGGAGAAGGCCTGAGGGTGAGGTTTTCTTTTATTGGTGTATTAGTATTTCAGGAGCCTTTGTTAGACAGACGCCTGCTCACCACCCCTGATACACCTTAACTTTTTCAAGTGAGTGTTGACATGGTTACCTGCACATTCACGCCTCCACTACCCAACATACTCCAGCGTAGGAGGGAGGGAGGGTGGGGGAAGGTGGGGAGAGGGGAGGGAGGGTGGGAGAGGGGAGAGGGAGGAGGGTCGGAGAGAGGTGGAGGAGGGAAGGAGGGGAGAAAGAGGACAATACAGGAGGGAATGATGGAAGATAGAGAGAGAGGGGAAGAACAAGACAGGAGAGAGAGAGAGAGAGAGAGAGAGAGAGAGAGAATAGCTCAAGAATGAATCGAGTGTAATAGCTAATGTTTAATGTTTATATATAAAGTATATATATATATATATATATATATATATATATATATATATATATATATATATATATATTCTTGATAAATCACATGGAAAATGGAAACACCTTCTGCCTTTATTCAATTAATCTTCAGAATCAAACAACATAAGTAAGTATAATATCAGAATTGCATCTGAAAGCAGTGCCTTGTTCGTTCATGTTAGGAATAATAATCACCCCATTGCTTGGGAAAAAAGCTTAGAAGTATTCAAATCATCTTGTGTCACAGAAAGACTTCTGGTTGAAGCTAGTTTGATTAAGGAATTAAAATCAATAAACCTTAGTGATGGTCAGTTCAAAACTGATATGTTACATAAATTTATTTGTCAGTGGCCCAAGGTTAAAAATGCTTTGAAAACCTTTGATCTTGATGTATGACAGTTATTTTGTGGGTCCCTTTTTTCTGACCTGACCTGTCTAGTCACGTCATCACCCTTCTCTTAAGCTCCTCTACGGTTGTGTTGGTGTAGGGATTAGTGGATGTCATCATTATGACCTGACCTCATGTTTTTAGGTCACCCTGTATATTTAAGCCTCTCTCTGTCCATGTAATCTAGTTGCCTCTGAAGATGTCTTGAATAAAGACGAAAGCTAAGGCAATTCGTTGTTTCCATTTTCCCGTGTGATTTTATCAAGATTTATCTTATCCACGTTTTCTAATAGGATTTACATGAATATATATATATATATATATATATATATATATATATATATATATATATATATATATATATATATATATATATATATATATATATATATATATATGGGGAACTCCTCCTGTAGGGTGACTCACAGTGATCTCCGTGAGGGCGAGGACCCGTTACTGCCCCGACACTCCTTGACACTCAAGACGTCCGGATGAGTGACCCTCGTTGTATGAAGTGTCTGTTGATGTCCTGACTGCTGACCGTCATAGGGAATAAAGAACTATGGCTTTTAGATCCGATTACACACACACACACACACACACACACATACATTAAATTTTACGCATATGTTCATGTGAGAAAATTACCCGTACACATACGTTTTAATTTAAAAAAAAGGTTATTATTGTCCATAAGAACTACATCGTTTTTTCCAGAGCGATTGATAAGAAATAGTTCCCATGGCATTTAAGTGGACGTGGTGGATGACCATTATATTGAAACATAACTGAGGTATCAATGGTCTTCACTAGTGCGTTTACAGGGGCTCGTCATATAAACATTCCACATATCATTATCATTGAAATATTTGTCTTAACATTGTTTTAATTTGATTCCATAATGTGTTTACTATTGTGAGTTTCCTTCTGTCGAATGTAAACAAACACAGGGCTGCCACACTGCACCAAACCTGACGGGCCCCTGTAAACGCACTAGTGAAGGAGACTGTAAATCTTACTAGAGTGGCTCAGTAGTAGTGCCTCGGACCGACTATCCCAGGTGTGAGGGTTCGAGTCCTGGAGGGGGTATTGCTTAAGATGCGTATTGTTATTTGTTTATAAGCAAGGATGATTTTTTTCCTGTTTTGAATATACAGTTAAAGATAATTAATTTTCTTTATAGGTAAGAACTATACTGTCCTCGCTGGTCGTGTCTGCTGGTATGTAAGTACTGATTCACCTCTACATTGTTAATTAGAATACCTGTCCATTTTTTGTTAATATTGAGGATATGTAAGATTGATTTAGTTGTATCTTCTGACTCGGTATACAGAGCAGTGAACAGTATACATAACAGTTTTATCGGTCTGTTGTACATACTGACCGGAAGTAGTATACATTGATGAATTATTCTGTCCATAAATGCTTCAGATTCACGAGTCTGAATCTCGGGGTTCGTGGTTCAGGAGGAGAGGTGACAGGACCTTTGTGGGTGACTGTACATGTGTGTGATGTTACGGTACAGTTGCCTCAAAGAGTTCCTTTACTCCCAGTGGTGACATTTGCGTATATGAGTGAATGGGTAAGTGCTCTTGTAACGATGGAGCTGATTGGTGGACAAGTTCGGGTGTTGGACGTCAGGAGTTACGAGGCATTAGTAGCCAAACAAGAACCTGGTCATAGTTCTCTCGCAGCTTTCCCCTGAACAGCCGATATACTCTTCACATGATGTTGTCGCTTACGAATTAATTAAAGTGATATCTTACAGCCACAGTCTTGAGGTCAGGTTGGTATAAACTTTGATAGGTCTTGAAAGATTTAGCACATGTGGACATTGTTTGGTGGTGGTGTGCCGGATAGTATGTCGCGGGTCACCTTTGATGTTTGATTTCGCGCTAATTAAAGGAACTTCCATACTGTTTAGGTTATATACACAAGGAGGAATTAAAAGAAACCTTGTATGTGTGGTTTCCTCCCTGTGTTGATTCGGGTTTGTGTATACGTGTGTTTTGTATTTTAGGTTTAATCTGTACTAAATATGTGTTTGTACCATTTCTGCGTTGTTCTATTTGTTTTCCTGATATGCAGTGTTTCAACTATGCGTTGTTCCAGCTATGCGTTGTTCCAGCTATGCGTTATTCCAGATATGCGTTGTTCCAGCTCTAGGTTGTTCCAGTTATGCGTTGTTCCAGCTATGCGTTGTTCCAGCTATAGGTTGTTCCAGCCTTCGTTGTTCCAGCTATTCGCGTTGTTCCAGCTATGCGTTGTTCCAGCTATAGGTTGTTCCAAGGCCCAAACTCCCAAAAGTTCATCGGTTATCTACCACCCCCATAATTTCTAGACAGAGAATGTCTTCTACTGTATTTACTTGCTTAAACTACGGTAGAAAACGACTAATATGGCGTGGAAACGGTGCTGAGACTCTACCCTAAATAAACGTCGCCATTTTCTCGTTCTCCGTTAGGTGGTGTAGAATTTGTAACAGTTGTGTCTTAAAGAGAACCCGTAACTTTGCTTTCTATTGACCTGATGTATGCATGTATTTGTGTATATTCCTGTGTGTGTGTTTGTGTGTGTGTGTATGTGTGTGTGTGTGTGTTTATATAGATACATAAAAATACATATCCCCATCCAATCGACACTATACATATAATGCATAATTTCCTTCCCTCCCCTTCTCTCCTCTCCTCCTCTCCCCACACCTCTCCCCACCTCCCTCCCCTCCCCTCCACCAAAAACCACAATCAGAGCGAAATTCCCTCCCCTCCCCTCCCCTCCCCTCCACCAAAAACCACAATCAGAGCGAAATTCCCGAAATATTCTCTGGTGGTCCGTCATATTACTGTCAATATTGGTTTAGACCTGTCTAATTTTGACCGCTGAAATGTGACGGATCAGAACCGGGTGACGGCTATGAAAGATATTCATGACGGCCATTATTCCCCCGGACGATACATTCCCGCAATTTAACGTTCAGATTCTGGCACTTTTGATCTGATTAGCGGAGGCAGGTGGAGGTGGTGGGATGGGTGGAGTTGAGTGGGTGGGTGGGCCAATCTCTGCCCCGGCCGCCCAGCTTAATTATAGGCGTCGCGTCACTTCGGTAATTGACAGATCAAAAAGATTATAGGATCTGGCATGATGGGTGTTCCCGTGGGTGACCTAACTCGCTGCGTTTGTCCCACGGCGGCCAACACCCCGCCCCTGTCCTCAAAACACGGTGCCCTCCTCCTCCTCCTCCTCTTCTCCTCCTCACATGGCGTCTTCCTCCTCTTCCTCCTCATAACACGGTGCCCTCCTCCTTCTCCTTCTCACATGGCCACATCCTATTCCTCTTCTACCATTAGCTAACCTAACCTAACCTAACCTAACCTAACTATTAAGAATAGGGAACAATCCTAATGGGCCCTAATCCTAATGACTAGGTTCGGCTTGGGACTATTGACACTGAGGCACATTAGGACAAGCCTCATTATTACTGGGGCCCATTAATTTTGGGGCCTATTAGTACCTGGGCCCATTAGTACTAGGGCCCATTATTACTAGGGCCCATTATTGCTAGGGCCCATTATTACTAGGGCCTATTGGTACTGGGGTCTGTTACTACTTCGACCTAATGGATGTGAAACCCTGTAAATTTAAGCCACACTTTGCATAGGGAAGTGAGGGCCTTACATAATGGTGATGAGTGATGCTATAGTTACCATGATCCCTGGTGGTGTGGTGCATGAGCTACCATCATGGACACCATCCTTACCAGCAGCAGTGTCGGGTTTGGTACCATAATACGCTACCATGAGGGAATAAATAAGGTACCACTGATTGCAACGATTCTTTAGAGATGCCACACCCCCTCCTGCCTCACACCCCGTGCTGCCTCACCCCTTCCTGCTGCCTCCCACCCCCTGCTGCCTCACACCCCTGCTGCCTCCCACACCCCCCCTGCTGCCTCCACCCCCTGCCTCCACCCCCCTCCTGCCCTCCCCACCCCCCCCTCCTGCTGCCTCCACCCCCTGCTGCCTCCCCCCTCCTGCCTCCACCCCTGCTGCCTCCCCCCCTCCTGCCTCACCCCCTCTACCTCCACTCCTTGCTGCCTCACACCCCCTTGCTGCCTCCACCTCCTGCCTCCACCTCCTGCCTCCCCCCCCTGTTGCCTCACCCCTGTGCCTCCCGCCCCCCACCCCCCTGCTGCATCCCCCCCCTGCACCTCCAAGCACACACACACACACACACACACACACACACACACACATACACTACACACACACACATACACTAGTTCATGGGGGCAATCTTTGAGGTCAAAACGTGTGTATATACGTGTATGTGCGTGTGTATATGTAGATAAATATGTATGTTTCGCTATTGTATATGCATATAGGGGAATGGGAACTAGGACGAGAGAGGCATATACGTCCATATATATGCATGGAACAACGAATACATAAATACACTTGGCCTCTGAATATATGTATGTTCATTTATATATCTGTTATCTGAATCCCCGTATCAGCGCACAAACAAACAAAAAAATATTTCTATATATATCTGATGGGGAGATTGACTGATTGACCTGATGGGATAGCAGAGGGCAGGTGATATGAATGGTGGGGAAAAAAATATACATTGTGAAAAATAAATATGAATGGTAGTGGTGGTGGTCACATGAGGTTGGTGTTGGTGAAATGTGTTTGAGGGATTTGGAACTATACGCTCTGGTTATTGGTGTGTGTGTGTGTGTGTGTGTGTGTGTGTGTGTGTGTGTGTGTGTGTGTGTGTGTGTGGAGGGGTGTATTGGTGTAATAATAATGATAATAATGATGATGATGATGATATTAATGACATCGTACAATATAGTGAGCAAATTGTTTAACCAGAGTTTCTTATGCAAAAAAGACACATGGAATGGATCACACGGGTGTTGTAGAGGATCTCGTAAGGTTGTGATACTTTCCACTGGTGTTGTGAGGTTAACACATAAGGTTGTAGCGCCAGTCACGTTGGTGGTGTGGAGGGCCCCTGTGTAGTTGTCCCAGTACCTCCTCTCTTGTGTATTGTAAACACTGACAACTTCACTGTTTCACCGCCATGTTGATTCCCTTTCGATATGAACTGTTTACTTTTGTATCAACCATGCTTGTACTGTCTCCTCGGTGGGGAAGTACTGGAGAATACTGGGGGAAGTAGTTGATAGGGAGAGAGAAGGACAGTAGACCCAAGGTATGTGTTCACGGTATGGTGGGCAGATACCAAGTGAGTGTGTGTGGGGTGGCGGAGGGTTATTGCAATTGGGTGTATGTGGAAGGGTACGTGCGTGCGTGCGTGTGTGGTGCTTGCGTGCGTGTGTGGTGCTTGCGTTATGTGTGCGTGTGTGTGATAATTATCCCAAAGAAGTTTTGTACATATTACCACAAAATATTACTTTAAACATACAAGACGATCACTATATTCCTCCTCTTCCTCTTTCCTCCTCCTTCCTCTTCCTTCTTTCCCCACATCCTCCCTTCTCCCCACCTCTTCCTCCCTCCTCTTACTCTCCACTTTCCTCACACCCTCCCCCCCTCCCACATCCACATCCCCCTCCCTCCCTACATCTCACATTCCACCCCCCTCCTCCCTCCCCCCTCTCCACATCCCCTCCTCCCCTCCCTTCCCCCTCCCCTCCTTGCATTGCCCTCCTTCCCCCAAAAAAACCAGCACCAGAAGCAGTGTATATATATTTATGTCTTCCGGCCGAGATACTCATCGGAATATACGGAATATCAACAAGTTCATCAACACGGCCACATGAGAAAAAAAAAATGGTTGGAGCAGCCAGTTCCCCTACAGGGCTCCGGGGCTCGGTGACTTGAATAGAGAATCGCGAGTCAATTTCCAGAAGTGTCCAAAGTGAGTGACCGGAGGAGATGTATAGCCTGGCGTCAAGCTGCAGCGAATATTTTATTAGTTCTTCCCCCTCTCCCCCTCTCCCCCTTCTCCCCTCTCTCTCGCTTTCCCCTCCCCACTCCCTGCCTCATCCCCCCTCCCTGATCTCACCCCCCTCCCTCTTCTTCTCCTTCCTTCCCTCATCCCTTTCCCTCCTTTCTTCATCGTCCTTCTTCTCCCTCTCTCCCTCATCCCCATCCTTCTTCTCCCTCTCTCCCTCATCCTCCTCCTTCACCCTACTGCCCTCATCTCCATCCTTCTTCTCCCTCTCTCCCTCATCCCCATCCTTCTTCTCCCTCTCTCCCTCATCCTCCTCCTTATCCCACACCACATCACCTTCTTTTTCCTTCGAGGTACTTTTACCCTTCCTCCTCCTCCTCCTCTTCTTCCTTCCATGGTATTGTTGCTGCTCCCCCAACTCGTTCCTCCTTCCTACTCTTCTTCTCTCCTCTTCTTTCTCCTCCTCCTTCATCCATTTCCTCCTCCTTTTTCCTTCTCTTCCCTCCTATTGGTGTTCCTTCTCTTCCTTTCTAAACAAAAACATTACAAAAAAGTTACATTAACTTTATTTGTAGTTTACTGTACTGTATATGTACTCTGAGTTATGTTACCTGTATTATTAACTGTACCTGTGTAGTTTGAGCCATACTTTACACTTTTATAAGACATATCCGGCTGTAAAGTACCGGTAGATGGTTAAGTAAGAAATATTAAAAGGACTTGTTGATAGAATAGGAAGTTACTTATGAAAATCGTCATAAGTTGTATTGAAATTCTTGTTCTTAACAGGATTAAAACATGTAAATAAGTGGAATGACCAGATGATTGATGATTAGTTACTATGGAAGTGTTTAATAGCAGACTTAGACATTACTTAAAAGATTACTAGGTCTTAAGTTTATTTTCATACTTGTTATAAACGCGATCAGGACACGTGGTGAACCAAACACCCGGCTGGTTCTTAAACAGTATAAATACGAAATCTCACCTTAATAGCAAAATTCGAACATTATAAAAAAGACAACCAAAAAATCCTAACGTTGCAATGCAGAAGAGCCAAAAAAAAAAAATGATTGCACGATAAAGTTTACTGAACGAGCGGCTGTGACGCCCACAAAACTCACTGTGAAAATGGCAACAAATGCAGATCAACAACAATAATGTTTTTGGAAAATGTTCAGCGGAAATATATACAAAATACATTGCTCATATTTTTTACCTCGGTACATATGCACTGAATATTACTTTGCAAATAAAACAGTCGTATTTTCTGACCATATTTTCCCAGCGTGTGCATTTTAACGTAATATTTTATTTGCTTATTTTTATTTTCACTTTATATATTTTTGGGGAGGGTGGGGGGTGGATAGGTAGGAAAAGGGGGGTGATGGAAGTGAAGTATAAGGGGTGGGGTGATAGGTAGGGTAAGGGGGGGTCGAGGCGGTGGATGGGGAGGAGGATAGGTAGGGTAAGGGAGGGATGGAGGCGGTGAGGGTGAGAGGGTAAGGGAGGGGGTTGAAGGGGTAGGGGTGGATAGGTAGGGTAAGGGAGGAGGTGAGGGGGGAAGGTAGGGGTTGTGGAGGGAGGGGGGGGGTTCTCGTAAGCGTTATACTCGGCTGCAATGGATGATGAAATTTTTTTGCGACGCGGTGGAAGTGGTGTTGAAGAGCCACTGTTTTCTAACGTTCGTGTGACCTCTGGTGGTGGTGGTGTGTGGTGGTAGTAGTGAGGTGGTTGTGGTAGCGATGTTGGTTGTGGTGGTAGTATGGTATAGTGGTGGTTGTGGTAGTAGTTTGACGGTTGTTTGGTCATTCCCCCCACATTCTTCTTCTTCCTCTTCCTCTCTTCGTCCTCCCACCTCCTCTTCATCTTCTTTCCCCTCCTCTTCTCTCCCTCACCTTCTTCTCCTCTTTTAACAGCATCATATCGATCACATCTTAACCCCAAGATAACGAGACGAAAATAAAAGATAACATGACTCAATTATCTACATTTTCTTATATTTATTTACGTATTTATTTATCTCTTTGTTCAGTCAAAATCACCTGAGTTGACCTGTGTGGGATTCATTAAGTGTTCTCAGTACCTGGTGTCTTGTAGGTACTGTGGTGGGCAGGCCGGTGTGGCTGGTGGTGGTGGTGGTGGTAATAATAATAATAATAATAATAATAATAATAATAATAATAATAATAATAATAATAAGTTTAATATTCTTTTCTCCTGTTCTTTCCTACGAGAATATTCCTCTAACTGTGTTAATATCTCTCACTCTCTCTCTCTCTCTCTCTTTCTCTCTCTCTCTCTCTCTCTCTCTCTCTCTCATATCTTTTCCTCTTTGGGTTTCTTACACAACACTACCCCTCCTTATCTCACCTCCTCCTCCTCCTCCTCCACCTCCTTTTTCTCATCTTGCCTTTTGCTCCTCCCCATCTTGCTTTCTCCTCTTCTCCTCTTCCACCTTATCTTCCAATTTCTCTTCCTCCTCCTCCTCCTCCTTTGTCCTCTATTCCTTCCCTCATCTTTCTGCTCTCCTCCTCCTCATCCACCTTTTCTTTTCCTCCCCTTTTTGCCTCCTCCTCCCCTCCCCCAATCTTACCTCCACTCCTCTTCCTCCCCATCTTGCTTCCTCTCCTCCCCGGTGTGCCAGATCTCCCCTCCTCCTCCTCCTCCTCCTGCTCACTCATGTATCTGGAGAATTCCCCTACAGGGTGCTCTACACGGACAATCTGTGGGCCCATGAACTCGGGTTATGAACACAGTGAGTCGTTCCTCCACCTCTACTTACGTTTATCACTCCTTAATGTTTCTTCCCCCTTCTGTTTCCCTTCTCTTTATTCTTTCTTTTTTTTATAGTGTGGGTTTTTGTTTGATGTGGGTTGGTATTATTTTTGTTTTTTGTTGGGTGGTGTAAATATGTTTGGTAAAAAAAAAGTTGGGTGATGGGATCTGATACGGTGTGTGTGTGTGTGTGTGTGTGTGTGTGTGTGTGTGTGTGTGTGTGTGTGTACGCGTGAGTGAGTGTGTGTAGTGGAGGTAGTAGTTGGAGGTCATCAGCTCCAGCAAGACCGACATGAAGCCTCTCTCCTGCTTCCTTCCCAGGTTCGTCCATAATCACCAGCCGAGTATAATTTCCAGGATATGTCCATAAAGGAAAGAGAATCCAACAGTCATATGCACCTCGGGCGAAGGCATTCCACGGACCCTCCTGTCATAACTCCAGCTCGTGTAATCCAGGCCTCGACTGTGATGGCTCGCTGGAGGAAAATGCCTGGAAGCCGAGCTGGATTCGGAGACGTCGTTAGGCAAGGGTTCCTGGGGCCGAGGTGTTAGATATTCATATTCCACATGCTCCAGGGTTGTTAACTTTTCCAGGGTTTTAGAACGGCAACTTGGACTTATTCACATGGGATGGAAATGACTTGAAGCTGAGCTGGATTTAGAGACGTCGTTAGGAAAGGAGTTTTTTTTTTCTTCTTCCTTCTTCTTCTTCATCTTCTTCGTCGTCTCCTTCTTCTCCTCTCGGCAGGTAGAGAGAGATGTTTGGTGTTTATTGTTGCTACTGATGTTGTTATGGTTCTTGGCACACTCTTGTCTTGTCTTATTTTTCTTGTTTCTTTCTTCTTGTTTTCTTTTACTTCCTCCCGTTGTGCTTGCCATTTTTTCCGGGGGGGGGGGGCAGGAGGTATATATGCAAATGGATGAGACTCGGCTGGCGTTGTTGTCGTACACAGCCAAAATATCAACACCGGGAATAAATGTTTTCCAGGAATGTTTGTGTGAGGAGCCTACAGGGAGGAGACACCCACTGCTTATCACCTGCTCACACCTGAAGAAGGCCCAGTAGTGTTTCAACCCTTTCTACATATTATCATTTATTAGTTTCTTATTTTTGTTTAGATGTTTTTATTTGGATCACTTAGGGTAATAGGCACGTTAGCGTATTATTTCACCTGATAATTAATCACCCTATCTCCCCCTTCCCCCCCTCCCCCCTCTTCACTTTACCTCTCCTCCTCCTACACCCTCCTTCCCCTTCACACTCCTACCCCCACTCCTCCCCACCCCCCTCACCTCCTCCTCCTCTCCTCTTCTCCACACTCCCTTCCCTCCCTCCCCTCCCCTCTCCTCTCCTCCCATCCCCCTCTCCTCCCTGCCTCCCCAACCTATAAGAACAACAAGGACTCGTAAAAAGTACACTTAATAATTATCATCTCCTCGACATCCTGAATGAGCAATATCCATTCCTCCACCTTCGACCCACCCTATCCCCGCCCCACTTGCCCGCCCAGCCCTTGCCCGCCACTTCAACCTCACCCACCCCCAACCTCACCCACCCCACTCCAGCCCCACCTCATCCCGACCCCTCCCACCCACCCTCAACCCCCCATCATGTAATTAGGGTGTTTAATCATGAGGTGAAATAAGCTTAGGGGGGCTAATCTTCAGGTGATCCTTCATGTTCACGTGGAAGGAGGGCCAGTGAGTAGGGTAGAGCTCCTCTCGCGAATCTTGTGTGGCCGCGGCGGTGTACCTTGTGTGATAAAAGATACACAGTGTTCATACTTGACATATTTGCCCTGGTGTAATTTTTTTATTGGGAGTCGAAAGGTCAAAGGGTTAAGGTCATCACTATTCGGTATGGCATGGCCTAGAACTATTGTGATTTTAGGGTCAATGCTACAAAGGTCAGGGTTATAATGTTGTGATTGGAGTCGTGTGTGTGTGTGAATTGGTGTCTCGTTGGGGTGTAGGTTACCCTCCTTTACCCTCCTCCCCCCCCCCTCCCCCATCCACCCCTAATATACTGTACAGAAGTGATTATGCCAAGGCCGAGGGAGTTGAGTGAAGTTTAACATTATTCTACCTATAACATAACCTTACATACCTTACCTTACCTTACACTTACCTTTTGCCACATACCTTACCTTACTTACCTTACCTTACCCTACCTTACCTTACCTTACCTTACCTTACCTTACCTTACCTTACCTTACCTTACCTTACCTTACCTTACCTTACCTTACCTTACCTTACCTTACCTAACTTAACCCAATTTACCTAACCTAACCGTATGTCGCCCATTAATATTTGTTATGTTTAACAGTTCTAATTGAAAGTTTTCTGTAATTATATACTGTATCGTCTGTGTCTGTCTGTCTGTCTGTCTCCGTGTCTGCTTATTTCACCTGAAGATTAATCACACTAACGCTCTCTAGGGGGTTAGGTTGAGTTAGCGTTATGGTGGTCAATCATCAGATAAAATAAGCAGGTGGGGTGACTCTAAAGGTGAACTATAAAGGTAACTCCGTCGTCAATTCCTGTTTGATCAAGAAAATTTCTTATTGATTCTGAGATTAAAAGATCAAAGGTCAGGTCCATCATTTGACTCGGCATTGTTTGGTGTTGGTTACAGCCAGGACGCTTCTCTTGTAAAACGCCTTTGTCCATGACTGAACACATTGTGAAGTTTTCCTTAGTTTATCTAGTATATTGTATTACTCGGGTAACCGCTCGTCAATATTAATAGCGTCAGGAGGAAATTCCTTAAAGAACAAATATAATTTTGCTGTGATACATTTTTTTCTTAATTTCCTGTACACTGTGACTCTTTTCTCATCCCCTTAACTGTTTCACACGGTTATATATATATATATATATATATATATATATATATATATATATATATATATATATATATATATATATATATATATATATATATATAAAGCTGTTGCCTCAGTGGTAGAGTAAATCAATCAGGAGCAGCAGGAGGCGGTGTAGTAGCAGGCAGTACACGGTGAGGTGTGGCGGTGGTCCAGCCTCGCCCCTCCGCCCTCCCCTCACCTCTCATCCTCCGCCCTCAGATGAAGACCCTCGGGAGTGTTGTAGCAAGAGGGGAAACACTGGTGAGGTGGAGCCACGGGTGCGCTGCCACAGAGGGGAGAACCCCCGGACACGCCAGCTGAAATAGGGATATGTGAGAAAATAGCAGGAGTGTGAGAATTGAGGAACTGTGCTGTGTTGAAAGGGATGTATATGATGGATGACAGGCAGGCCAGTTTATATATATATATATATATATATATATATATATATATATATATATATATATATATATATATATATATATATATATATATATATATATATATATATATATATATATATATATAATATGTGTGTGTGTGTGTAATATTGATGAGAATAAAGGAGGGAAATATGAGGGAGATATACAGAGAGAGAGAGAGAGAGAGAGAGAGAGAGAGAGAGAGAGAGAGAGCACAAACACGATGTAGGGGTGGGAAAGAAAGGTACGAGTGAAGGAGAGGGAAATAGGGAGGGAACACAGGATATATGTGGGGAGGGAGAGAGATAAATGAGAGGAGGGAGAGAGAGATAAGAGGGGAGAGGGAGGGAGACACGAGGGAGAGTTAAAAAGGTGTATAGGGAAATATTTGTTGTGAGCTGGACACGTGGAGCAGTTTACCCCGAGACCCAGGTGGAGGCCTTACCTCTCTCTCTCTCTCTCTCTCTCTCTCTCTCTCTCTCTCTCTCAGTAAGTTTAAGAAGACATTTTGTTCAGTTCGGGTTTGGTTAGGTTAGTTAAAAGTGTCAGTCAACGCCGTCAGCATGAGTAAATAGTGTCAGCCAACGCGCCGTCAGCATGTGTTTGTGTGTCGTGTGTCGTGTCAGCATGATGACTGATTGAGGGAAAATTACCCGTCGTGTCCACAGGTCGGTGTGTCGCCTCGACCTCGTTAATTAAAGGTGAGTTTGTCTGGGGATCAACTAAATCTGTGTTTTATTTTAGGCCCTCGTCCATGTGGTCGTTGTTTAGTTATTTGACTGATTAGGGTTCGATTAGTAGGGGGGTCGGATTGGTTCATTTGTTTAAGGTCGAACACGGGATTGGTTTATTTGTTTAAGTTCGAACACGGGATTGGTTCATTTGTTTTAAGTTCGAACACGGAATTGGTTCATTTGTTTAAGTTCGAACACGGGATTGGTTCATTTGTTTAAGTTCGAACACGGGATTGGTTCATTTGTTTAAGTTCGAACACGGGATTGGTTTATTTGTTTAAGTTCGAACACGGGATTGGTTCATTTGTTTAAGTTCGAACACGGGATTGGTTCATTTGTTTAAGTTCGAACACGGGATTGGTTGGGATTTTGACTTAAGTTTTGGTTTTGGGATTGGTTTCTCTAGGCTAGGTTAGATTAGCTTAAGGCAAGTTAGGTAAGGTTAGGTTATAGGTCAAATTAGCGTTAGGTCAGTAAATCTTGAGGTCAAATAGCCCCAGGGGAAGGAGCTAGGACTAATCTTAAGGCAATCCAAGTCAAGATAGCGATAAGAGCAACACGCAGACTACAAACACTTAGTCAGAACACTATCATGGCTTCTGATCATTACACACACCAAAAAAAAAAAATCAGAATTACAGCCAGGATTTGTGAGTTACTGGAATTATTACAATCTGTTAACATACTTCACAAGCTCAAGACCACGAAGCATACAAACACCAGGTCGGGTTTTTTTCCTAACTTAAACAACAACTATTTATTGTATATCCTGGGAAAACTTTTTTTTTCTATCCTAAACAACAACTATTTATTGTACATCCTGGGAAAAAACTTTTGTTATTGGGGAAATTATGATAATAGTCCCCCCAATTATTTCACCTGATGAATTAAGCACCTTGATGTTACCTGGGAGGGAGAGGGGGGGGGGTCTATGTTAGGTTAGGTTAGTATTATAATTAACTTTCATTGATTTTTGTCTCCCAGTTGAGGATCTCACTTTATCTCGTTCGGTGTTTATAAGTCGTCTAGTCAGTGATCTCTTCCTCCTCCTCTCCCAGGGACCCAGAATTAGACCCAAAACCTATCCTTACCTAACCTATCCTAACCTAACCTATCCTAACCTAACCTATCCTAACCTAACCTAACCTAACCTATCCTAACCTAACCTAACCTACCTTAACCTAACCTATCCTAACCTAACCTATCCTAACCTAACCTAACCAACCTTAACCTAACCTATCCTAACCTAACCTATCCTAACCTAACCTAACCTAACCTATCCTAACCTAACCTAATCTAACCAAACGTAACCTAACTTAACCTTCGCGTTGTTCTTGTCTATATATTCACGCAGTTCGTAGTCATATTTCACAGTCCGTGTTGCCTCCAGTCCTTGCCGTCAGGAGGTACGGACGCGATAACTTCAACATATAGCCAAACCTTTTAACCAGTCTCAGTATAGTGTAGTGTAGTGTGACGTGAGGTATGGTGCCAGAGTGATGACCCCAACCTCCCCTCTTATGGTGCTCTGGTGTTGACATTGGTTATGGTTCACGTCAGATACTATGTCATGGTGCACCTGAGATAGTGGCGGTGATGGTGTAGGTGGTGTGTGGCGTGTTGACTCCTGCACCTAATTGTTTCTACAAGCTCTGCGATACATATCAAGGACAATTATAGCTAGCATGATGTCCGCTCATTTGTAGTCTGTGGTAATTGTGTGTCCGGAGCCACGGCGATCACACGCGGCCACTACTGCACGCAGGAGGACACACACACACACACACACACTCATGCGCCCCCCCACACACACACACAGCTACAGGAGCTTAAACAACTATCTGTGTATACTTTGTGGGAAACAATATGAGACCATGGACGATAAATATTGGTATATGAGAACTGTCACTAGTCACACGTAAAATTTCGGAGCATATCGACCCCCACCTTCACAGATAGTTGTTTTAGCTACTGTACCTACACTAAACTTAAGACCCAAGTAGGCATATACACAATCTTGTTCATACACACACACACACACACACACACACACACACTCACACACACACACGCAGTAAGCCTCACTCATTTCCGCTTGTTAAGAGCCAAAACGTTCCTGACTTATCCTTTTATTCTGATGTTGAAATGTTGTTGGATCGTATTTTTTGTGCCCTGGGTGGTGGGGGGAGGGGCGGCGCGGGGAGCAGCACGCGTGGGGTGGAGGTGAGTAAGTAGAGTTTTTCTATGCTTAGATTTGTCTCGTTCAGTGTTGTAATGTTTCCTATTTTCTTAACTGAAATTAAAGAATACTTTTGATCACTGTGACCCGGTAAGGATTTAATGATAAGGATGTGTAGGATTGCGTATCTTCAGAAGCCATCCTGCACTTGAGGTTTATTTACAGTAAGGAGTTCCGCGTTAGACAAGACAGACATTCATACAGTCATTTTCAGAGCATGATAAGATTAAACCCCTCAGGTAATTTCATCTAAAGATTAACCATTTTAACGTGAATCTAACCTAACCTAACCTAACCTAACCTAACCTAACCTAACCTAACCTAACCTAACCTAACCTAACCTAACTTTCACGTGTTATGAAGGATATAGAGTCAGTTCAGTATCAACCATTAATTAAAGACCAGGAGCACAGGTACAGTGAGGTAATACAGGTGAGGCCAGCAAAATAGCTACAAATTGGTGAGGCAGGGAGGAGGGAAATACAATTGTAGTTGGTGGAGAGAGGGGGAGAGGAGGGAGGGAGGGAGGGTGGAAAATACAATAAGATTAATTGTAGTTGGTACAGGAAAGGAAGGAGGGGGTAAAAATACATACTGCAGGGAGGGAAGGGAGATTTGAAACTACAAGATAAAACTTACAGTCAGTGGAGGGAGAGAGGGAGAGAGGGAGTAAATGTTGAAAATACAAGATCAGATATAGTCGGTGAAGGGAGACATGGAGGGAAGGAGGGAAGGAGGGAGGGAGGGAGGGAGGGAGGGAGGGCCACCTAACCTTGCCTGACCTGCTGCCTTTCCTCTCTCCCTCCTTACCTCCCTCCTCCTCTTCTTCCCACCCTTCTCCCCTCTTCACCTCCCCCACCACCTACAACCCCCCCCCCTCATCTACACCCCCTTACCCCTCCCTCACCGCCCCTATCAACACACCTGCGGGAATACATAATGCTGGTCACAGGTAAATAAACAAGAGTTTGGACAGGTGACAAAGGCTGTGGACGGGTTTGAGGAAGTGTGTCAGGTTGATGTATGGTGTCGAGGTATTATTAGAGGTGTGTACGTGTTACCTGCTGGCGGTGTTGTTGTTGTTGGCAGTAGTAGTAGTAGTAGTAGTAGTAGTAGTAGTAGTAGTAGTAGTAGTAGTATTTTCAGCTGGTGGTGATATTGTGTATGTGTGCGTGTGTAAATAAAGTTAGTATGTTATTGATGAAAACGCTTCTTAAATAGTGTGTGTGTGTGTGTGTGTGTGTGTGTGTGTGTGTGTGTGTGTGTGTGTGTGTGTGTGTGTGTGTGTGTGTGTGTGTGTAATGTAGTCCTAAAGATGTTGAACCTGATTGGACAGCATTTAGAGGACGCCCCACAAAAAAAATCATAATATTCAAGAAGCACATTTTTGTTCTGATGCGTCTGAGTTTGGACATGCGCGATCCTGTTGAACACGTGAACACCTGTTGAACGCGTGAACACCCGTTGAACAGTAGCTGCCTTGGTGGTAGATGGTGTTTGTCCAAGTTTTTTTTATTTCCTTATGATTGTGGACCCCCTTGATATATGTAGATCATGCTTAATTAGGATGGGTTAGGTTAGATTAGGCTAGGTTCAGGCTAGGTTAGGTTAGGTTAGGCAGCACGTCTGGGAATTAATGACTGGCTATTAATGATCCATTATCCTGTGGACGGACCAACAGTTTAACTCACACTATTATATCAAGACAAGATATGTACAAAAACCTGCTTCTCGTCACCGGTTTTTCCTCAACCTTCCTGGCGTTTGGCGGAACAGGTATACTGACTAAGACCACCTCAGGTATTGTCGTTAATTTGTAACGTAAAACGACATTTGCTCCTTACCTTGTGCTACAGGTATCGAGGTCGTTATTATAGGTCGTCATTGTTGGGGTCGTAGCAAGTGTCTCGTTATTGAAGTAGTCGTCATTGTTGGGGTCGTAGCAAGTGTCTCGTTATTGAAGTAGTCGTCATTGTTGGGGTCGTAGCAAGTGTCTCGTTATTGAAGTAGTCGTCATTGTTGGGGTCGTAGCAAGTGTCTCGTTATTGAAGTAGTCGTCATTGTTGGGGTCGTAACAAGTGTCTCGTTATTGAAGTAGTCGTCATTGTTGGGGTCGTAACAAGTGTCTCGTTATTGAAGTAGTCGTCATTGTTGGGGGTCGCAGCAAGTGTCTCGTTATTGAAGTAGTCGTCATTGTTGGGGTCGTAGCAAGTGTCTCGTTATTGAAGTAGTCGTCATTGTTGGGGTCGTAGCAAGTGTCTCGTTATTGAAGTAGTCGTCATTGTTGGGCTGTAGCAAGTGTCTCGTTATTGAAGCAGTCATTATATCAATAAGTGTCTCGTTATTAGCTTAGTCGTTGGGGGTCGTAGCAAGTGTCTCGTTATTGGAAGTAGTCGTCATTGTTGGGGCCGTAGCGTTGAAGTAGTTTATAAGTAAGTTCAAAGATAGACCTTGTACACTGTCTGTCTGTTTATTTATTTTTCCGATATCCTTTTTTGTTTACCTGTCAATTTTCCGATATCCTTTTTTGTTTACCTGTCAATTTTCCGATATCCTTTTTTGTTTACCTGTCAATTTTCCGATATCCTTTTTTGTTTACCTGTCAATTTTCCGATATCCTTTTTTGTTTACCTGTCAATTTTCCGACATCCTTTTTTGTTTACCTGTGTCTCTTGTTTCTTGTTTATTTATTCATTAAGTTTATCTGGTTTATGGGTGGGACTAGTTTTTGTTTATTGTTTATGTCTGTCTGTAACACGAACCTGACCAGAGGGGAAAAAATTCTAGATACATACAATCGTTCTTGGTTATCATGTTATCTCTGAGGCCCAGATATTGTCGAGTAGTGGTGGTGGTAGTAGTAGTAGTAGTAGTAGTAGTAGTAGTAGTAGTTACAGCCAGGTTTTTTATTGACGGTGTTAAAAAATTAATTCACGGCACTAACGTACGTGTGTGTGTGTGTGTGTGTGTGTGTGTGTGTGTGTATGTGTGTGTGTGTGTGAATAGGTCTTTCTCTTCCTCTTTTACTCATCTTCCTCATCCACTTCTTCCTCCTCCTCCTTTTCCTTGTTCCTCTTCCTCCTTCTTTTCCTAATTCCTGTTTTTTTCCCTTTTCATTTTCCTCCTCGTCTTTAGACTACAAGAACAATAACTACAACAACAACAACTAAAACAATAACATCATCACCAACAACCAAAGCAATAACAACAGGAAGAACGACAACAACATGACTTCAACAACTACAACAACAACATCGTCCTCTTCTCCCCTATGAACGAATCCATAACAGGAATAGGAAGTGATAATTCGCCTTACCCACCCCTCTCCCCCCCCAACCACCATTCATGACTACTCAATTCACACCCAAATGTAATCGCTAACATATATTCAAACACAAGGTCACGACTTCCCAAATTGTAGGTACAATTAGTTCTCAATAGACTGGTGTTTGTAGAGTCGTTTATAATAGCCACTATCTAACCAGACCAGCTCTGTTATTAAACATCGCGGAGGAGGGAGCCAGGGAGGGAGGGAGCTAGGGAGGGAGGGAACTAGGGAGGGAGGGAGCCAGGGAGGGAGGGAGCCAGGGAGGGAGGGAGCCAGGGAGGGAGCGAACTAGGGAGGGAGGGAACTAGGGAGAGAAATTATAATATAGTAATCTCCCTTAGTAGAATCGGTCTTGGAAGATGGTCTAACATAACCCAATCTAACCAAACCTAAATTAACCTAACCTACTATTTAATCTAACATAACGCTAACTTAACTTAACCTAACCTAACCTAACAAGTGAAACATAATATAAATGGTTTTGTAAACACACTGTACTTACCACCTGCAGTTAATTTTTTGTACACATCTCATTAAGGACAGGTAGGAGAACCTTCTCATTACGGTCGTATAATTAAGTCCTAGAACCGCAGTACCTTGTTTACCAGAGATCCTTTTCATCCTTCTCTTTTTGACAGGATACGAAAATTTATCCTAGTTGAGTCTTTGTGCAATTTTGACGTCATTGAAACTACCATCGAGCCAATTAGAATGATGCAAGGGGAAAATCCGTTTTTCTGGTTGGTTGGAAATCATTTAACGTATAGGAATCTCTTATAATCCGGATTGTGTCGTGACGTTTTTATAAGGCGTAAACAAAGGTCCCTCCCCCTCCCCCCTCCTCCCCCCTCCCCCCTCCTCCTCCCTCCCCCTCCCTCCCTCCCCATCCCCCTCCCTCCCTCCCCTCCTCCTCCCCCTCCTCCTCCTCCCTCCTCCTCCTCCCCCTCCCTCCCTCCTCCCTAGGCCTAGTTCGAGCCAGGTGGGTCATGCAGTCTGGCATGCAATACTTAGTCTGGGCAATTGCTGACCAAACTGTTTTGTAGTTTATTGTGCCTTGTCTGGGCCATCGATTAGTATGTGTGGGTAGTTCACATGATATGGATCCAAATAAGAAAGCAGTATATATACATGCATACATACAGTTATACACACACATACCCACCTGAACACACACACACACACACCACCTGAACACACACACACACACACACACACACCCACCTGAACACACACACACACACACACACACACACACCCACACACACACACACACACACACCTAACACACACACACACACACACACACACCCACCTGAACACACACACACACACATACCCACCTGAACACACATACACACACACCCACCTGAATACAGACACACCACCTGAACACACACATACACCCTTCCTGAACACACACACACACACACCTGAACACACATACACACACACCCACCTGAACACACACACACACACACACACATACCCGCACCTGAACACACATACACACACCCCACCTGAACACACACACACACACACACACCCACCTGAACACACACACACACCTGAAACACACACACACACACACACACACACGAGATGGTCACTGATTGTCTAACACATGCACCAAGTGATTAATGCGGACAGTGGCAGGAAATCTAACCAACGTATCGGCCACTCCCCCCATCGGCCACTTCCCCCATCGGCCACTTCCCCCATCGGCCACTCTTACGTAACTCTGTCTTGCCCTAAGGAAAAAAAATCAGTCCTTAAATATTTACCTGCGATTTTTTTTTAATATTAAAATTGGTTTATTAAATATTTATAAATTCTCACCTGTGTATAATATGATGATGAGGAATACCTGTAAACGGAAGACCGAGGATAAGGATTCAGGTGTATCGGGAATATTTATATATATATCTGTGACGTGTTTATTTAGGTGTGTTGGATACGTGTTTTTAGTGACTTCGTGCAGGGAGGAGATGGGATGGGATAGGTTAGGTTAGGTTAGGTTAGGTTAGGTTAGGTTAGGTCCGGGTCTCGACAGGCCAGAGAGCACACCGCCCCTTGATTGACCTCACCCAACAACATTTCTGCAAAGGTTTTGGTCTCAGTGAAGGGTCACCTGTCCCTCCCTCCCTCCCTCCCTCCCTCTCTCTCTCCAACACCACACTGTCAGGAGGGGCAGAAAAAATCTGAAAAGAGAATAGTTTGTTTGAATACTGAATAACCGCGGGTATTGTATTTTTTATGTTTGTTTAGGAAGTGAAAAAAATAATGTTTGAAACTGAGTATTATCAGTAACGTCAAAGCTATTGTATTAGTAGTTATGGTGTTACTGATAGTAGTAGTAGTAGGTAATTATCACGGAAATATTAGTAATTGTATACTACTACTACTACTACTAATGTTTATCATGATAAACTCACACCTTTGAAAATCTGGTTGACTGACTGATAAACTTGGTACTAATTGGCCCCAACCTGACCTAACCTAACCATTCCTAATCAATTGGAATCTCTCACAATAGGATTAGGACCCAACTGGGAATGGGATCATTAGGACTTGGACCTATAGGGACTGGGGACAAACTCCTTTATCTGTCTAACAATGATCTCATGTTGTAGTCATTAAACCAAGCCATTAAACCATAGTTATAATAAAACTACCTTGACAAGTAATAAACAACAATATTTATATATTCAAATTTACTATAATAATGAGTGACAAATCTACAAGAATGGCTACCAGATTACATTAAAACTATCTTGAAAACAAAAATCCACCCGTTAAGTCAGGACAGTTATTTGTGGTAACTAAATGCCGACAAAGACTGGGGGTGTGAGGCCGTTTTGGTAACATTGCCAGAGGAACATTGTTGCCAGGTGCCGAACATGTTGTCTTACATGGTGTGTCTACAACCCAAACACTTGCCGTCCTCCAATAACAAATATTAGAATTGTATGTTTACAAATATCCAAATATTCTGTTAACACCTGATAACAGAGGTTGACTTTGTTCGCCGCTACTAATACGGCTCGTCCACACACACACACACACACACACACGCGCGGGGCATGACAAACATACAGTCAACACCCTAAAGAGACTCCCGACAGCCTCGTTCTCAACCAGGTTAAAACAGCGACTACCAAACTCCCACACAAACTGAGGGGCGACTCTGTGACCTGGGGAGTAATTCTTTCTTTCGTTCTTTCTTTCTTTCTTTCTTTCTTTCTTTGCATGCGTCTCTCTCTCTCTCTCTCTCTCTCTCTTTGTCTCTCTCTCTCTCGTCGTTGAATATTCCTGAAACCCCGAAAAAAGTCATTATATGCTTCTTGGGTTCGACGTATGATGCGGCCAGACAGGGAGAGGGAGGGAGGGAGAGGTGGGAGGGAGAAGGGGAAGGGTGCACAACGCTTGATTGGGCTTCCACCCTGTCGACAAAGGTAAGCTCCCTTGAAATTGGAATGTCGGGGGAGTTCCCGCCACGTCACAGGAACATTTTGGCTGGGGTGAGGGAGGGTAGGAAGGGGTGGTAGTGATGCTGGGGACGGCAGGAGTGAGGAAGGGTAAGGGAGGGAAGGAAGGAGTGAGGAAGGGTAAGGGAGGGAAGGAAGGAGTGAGGAAGGGTAAGGGAGGGAAGGAAGGCGTGAGGAATGGTAAGGGAGGGAAGGAGGGCAGTGGCGGCAGGGTTGAGGTCGCGTTTCAAAAGTTTCAAGAGGTTTATTTCACTGTGTACAGTTTCTCTCCCTATCTCTTTTCCTCCTGTGTGTGTGTGTTTTTTTTACCCATCATAGGACCCGTCATAGAATATAGTAAAATCACACACACACACAGCTGTCAATGCCCCACGTCTATGTAAGAAACACAGACTTAAAAATACACTAATACACAGCGTCTGTATGTTGTATAATCCCCGCCTCCCACCACCACAAGTTATCACCACCTCAGCTGCTCCTGCCAATGTTTACCAAAGCCTATGATATAAATTCCCTTATTCTTAGTCCTATGTGATATAAATTCCCCGATTCCTATATCAAAACGCTATTAATTATAAATGTTTGAGTAATGGAGTATGTATACGTATATATATCTATGTATATATTTGATCTCCAGTCTGCATCGTATAAGCGAAACTGCAGAATTATACTCGGTTATATTACTGAAAAATAAAACCAATTACTTAGAGCACAAACACTTCATCCGGGTACTCGGCCAGTCGCCATGACAAATATTAAGACACACAAATATCCTCTCGGACTCAAAATGTCAACCGGACAAATATTCCAGGTGGGGTTATGAGGCAATTAAACGTTTTGGCTCGGGGCCTCCATTAGATTTTCATTTTGGTCGCGCGTCTCCCGATATGAAACCGCCGCGACCATCAGCAAATAGTCCAAACCCATCCTGGGGAAAAAATACTGCCGTTTCCCCTCCGTTTTCTTTGAATGCCCAATGGGAGGGGTCACAGTTACCTCGCATATTTCTACGGCGCCGCAGATATTGGCGTGTTCTAAGTGTTTTCCTTGCGATCTACATTATTTTCCTTCATGTCTCCCCGAAATATCCGGAGGTGAGGGCGAAATGCCGGAAATTTTCGTTCATAAGAATCACTCCGTCAGTGGCAGGTACCAGCGAGGATTATATTGACGTTATTTTATTCCCAGGATAGTGTGTTTTTATCCCGCGGGTGTTGTTGGGTTGTGTGTAGCGTGTTGATAATGTGAGAGTTGGAGAAGTTGTTACACTAAGAAGGTGAGCGACGTAGGTCCTAGGGGTGAACAAGGCGTAAGATACCCACTTGCATCTGGCAACCGTGGCACCGTGGGTCCAGGAGGAGAAGAGTGAAGGAAAAGAGAATGAGAAATGGGAAAACTTGGTCAGGGGTTTATTGAGGTCCGTGAGCCCAGGATAAACACTTGAAACTCTCATTTCCTCCGCTAGAGGACCTCACAATCTCATCTCTTCTCATCCCAATGTCGATAAGATGCTGGCCCTAAGTAAACAGAAGCTTTTGGGGGCGAGAGAGGACTTTGGCCACCGCTCCTGAAGAGGGGTTTTTGGCCGCTACGGCGACTCTCTGGAAGGGCTGCGGCTCAAGGGGTCTCAAGAGCCTAGGTTCGTATCCCCCCCGCCTCAGGATCCAACATGGCCGCACCGATGTCGACGTTTTGTCAGACACTGGTCCTCCTGTGGCCTACACTTGTTACCCCTCACCCAACACTCCTCCATTTTTCGCTCCTTGAGGATTTTCTCTTTATCGTTTCCACTCGAGCTGAGGAGAAAGGAAGGGGCGGAGACGCGGAACAAAAGTGGGGAAGTGGGAAGGGGGGATAATAAAGGAGTGGGGAAGGGCGTGGTGGTTGAGGGTGATATGGGGATAGGAAGGGAAGGAGGAGGAGGGCACGTGGCTGAGTGATAACACGGAGGGCGACCACCACCAGACGGACCCTTGCTACCACCACCACTACTACTACCACCACTATTACCATAACTACCACCACTGCCACTATTGCCATAACTACTACTACTACCACTACTACCTCTATTACCATAACTACCACTACTACCACTACTACCACTATTACCATAACTACCACTACTACCACTACTACCACTATTACCATAACTACCACAATTACCATAGCTACCATTACTACCACTATTGCCAAACTATTACTGCTACCACTAATAACATATTTATCACTACTACCACTAACCACAACTATAATGAGTAATATCACAATTAATACTACTATTATGACCAACACTACTATTACCACCACTACCACTACCACCACCACTACCACCATCATGTTCTCACTAGCCATACTTCTCGAAACTTAATTAATCAGGAAATGAATAAGAAAACACATGACTCGTCTCTTGAAAATTCATCGTTAAATAAAGTGAACAATGAATAAATCGGTGGATATATAAAAGGATGAATAAATGAATAAATAAATACACTCTGATGCTCCTGTATATCGCTAAATGAATGAGTGAATTATTGAATACGTATTTTAAATCATTTACAAATAATGTATAAAGAACTAATGTATAAATTGATTAGTTAACATAGGGTTATCAATACACAAGTTCATACAAATAGATTCATGTATACTTGGATGTTCTTGTATACAGAGAAAGACACAACTAATGATAGTAACAACAACAACAACAACAACAACAACAACAACAACAACATATATGATGATAATAATAACAACACAACACAACACAACACAACCCAACACACGGTAGCCCAGACCATGACCTCTCGAAACAGTAGCGGTGACCTCTCGACCCTTCAATAGGTCATTAGTAGTTAGAGAGGGTCAAATACGACCTTAACAATGGAGTGACGTGCCAATTGGGTTATTGATGACCTTTAGTTATTTTCTTATTGTTGTTTAAGTGTGTTATAGGGATGGTCTGTTAATTGATGGTAGTTGGTTAATTAATGTTCAGTTCTAATGGGTCTTAGTTCTTATGAGTCCCTAAATCTAATGGGTCCTGAGTTTTAATGGGGCTCCCGGATTTAATAGGTCCTAAGTCTGCTAATGGGTATAAGTTGTAAGGTATCCAAGTCAGAATGGGTCGCAATCGTAAAGGGTTACAGTTTTAAGGGGGTCTCGGTCTTAGGGGTCCCAATTCTAAGGGGTCCCAGTACTAAGGGGTCCCAGTACTAAGGGGTCCCAGTTCTAAAGGGTCCCAGTTCTAAGAGGTCCCAGTTCTAAGGGTCCCAGTATAGGGGTCCCAATTCTAAGGGGTCCCAGTACTAAGGGGTCCCAGTACTAAGGGGTCCCAGTTCTAAAGGGTCCCAGTTCTAATGGAGCAAGTCTTAAGGGATAATCATTCAACCAGCTCGTGTTATATCGCTCAGCTAACTCCTAACTCATGACCCACACCACACAACCAACCCATGGCTCCACAACACCCATGTTCCACACTACCTATTGCTCCACACTAACCCATGGCTCCACACTACCCATGCCTCCACACTACCTATGTGCCCACGCTCCCCATGGTTCCACATCAATTCGTAAACCACACCAACCCATGGCCCACACCAACCCATGGCCCACAATAACCCATGGCCCACACCAACCCATATTCCACACTAACCCATGGCCCACACCAACCCATATTCCAACCTAACCCATGGCCCACACCAATCTATAGCCCACACTAACCCATGGCCCACACCAACCAATGGCCCACACCCAACCCATAGCCAACATCAACCCATGGCCCACACCAACTCATGGCCTACATCAACCCATGGCCCACACCAACCCATGGCCTATACAATCAAGCCCTAGTAGGCCCTTGTTTCTCTGATCAGGGTGTGGGTCCCATACACACTCCTCATTATCATAAATTCTGGCGACCATTTCCATATTATCAGAAGAGGGGAGAGGGGCGGGGGGTCCTTCCTCCCCACACACCTCCTCTCCCTCTCACACCTCCCCTCACACCTCCCCACCCCTCCCTTCCTCACCTCCCTCCCCCACACCTCCCTCCTTCCCACACCTCCCCTCACACCTCCTACCCTCACCCCTCCCTACCCTCACCCCTCCCTTCCCTCACCCTCCCTCCCCTCACACCTCCTCCTCTCCACCTCCTCCCCACACCTCCCTACCTCACCCCTCCCTTCTCACACCTCCCTACCCTCACCCTCCTCCCTCACCACCCTCCCCACCTCCCCCCCTCACACCTCCCTACCCTCACACCTCCCTACCCTCACCCCTCCCTCCCCTCCACCGGCAGCCTATCAATATCGATGATGCATTAAGGCCATTTCCCCTCAGCTGGACAGGGTAATGTAGACCATACTGCGGCCCTGCGACACCTAGCATGTCTCTTTCTTGTCCCGAGAATTTCTTAAACTAAATTTTATGGATTTTTTCTTCTAAATGTATTGATATTTATAACACATGAAGATTAAGTACCCCAGATTATTTCACTGTTAAACACTCTAACCTAACCTAACCTAACCTAACCTAACCTAACCTAACCTAACTTAACCTAACCTAAAGCATCTCAGAACCCGACTATACTGTATATATGTAAGGGTGAGAATATACGTCTGCCTAATAGTTAATCCGTTTATAGGTAATGGTATTATAGGGAAGTTAAAAATATATAGAATTGGATGCTGTTCCTATACGGGGATGAATCCTCCCTATAACACCCTTGGGATATATAAGAGGGTTTCAGAAGTCCTATAAGGAGTGAAAATATAAACGAATGGACATAAAACAATCAGGTATGAAGTGACGATAAGGAGTTAGAAATAGTATATAAAGGATCGAATACCATCATCCTTATAGGGAGAAGAATCGAATTCCCCTTAGTCCCTATAACACCCTTTGAATAAACAAGTGTTATGGAACCCCGGGTGGTGGTAAGAGGAGAGGGGAGGGATGGTTTAAGGAGAGGGGTGAGGGAAGGGAAGGAGGGTGGGAGGGGATAAGGGATGGAGGAGGGAATCAGATCCTTGGCCAGGAGAGCTATAGACTGGGAGGGGTGTAGGATCCTCTGTGATCAATAGTAATCAGCACCTCACACATGTCTACACCGCCACCCCGGCCTGAGGGAACACCAGGAGGAGGAGGAGGAGGAGGAGGAGGAATTGCATGAAGAAGAGGAGGTGAATGTGGAGGTGCATGAAATGGAAGAGTAGGAGGAGGAGGAGGAAGAAGAGTAGTGGTGGAAGGGGGAAGAGGAACAGCAGGAAGAAGAAGTAAAAAGAAGAGGAGGAAGAAAAGGAGGAGAAGGAGGTGGAGGAGGAGCAACACACTGGCCTGGGATATTACACTTTGGGTGTCCTGGTCCGCACGTGAGCCGCCTGTCTTATTACCCCCCCCCTTCACCCCCTCTCCCCCTTTCCCCTCCTCCCCAGCTTGATTACCGACTGATGTAGCTGGCCAAAAGTTAGCTGTCGGGCCAGTTAGCTGTTGATTATAGCTCTCTAAATGATGGGCCTGGCGTTGGTTCTTAATATAGCTTGATAGGTACAGTTGATCGATAGAGGGATGGATGGTGTCAGCTCTGGGCGTCAGCTGTTATTATTTATTCTTTAGTATGAACGTAGTATTATGCATGAAGGTGGTGTCAGCTCTGGTGTCAGCAAAATATTATAACGAGAGTTGGTGTCAGCTCTGGTGTCAGCAAAATATTATAACGAGAGTTGGTGTCAGCTCTGGTGTCAGCAAAATATTATCACGTGGTAGTTGGTGTCAGCTCTGGTGTCAGCAAAATATTATCACGTGGTAGTTGGTGTCAGCTCTGGTGTCAGCAAAATATTATCACGTGGTAGTTGGTGTCAGCTTTCAGTTATAACACAGTCAATTGTTGGTAGGTGTTAGTGGTTAGTAAACAACATAAGGTGTCTGGAGAGTGTTAGCTTTGTGCTGTTAGCTTATAATTATAGCTGATCAAATGTTATACTGTGGTTCTTAAGTCCCTCCCTCCCTCCCTCCCTCTCCTTCTCTCCATCCATCCCACTCACTCTCCATCCCACTCACCCTCCCTCCATCCCATTAAACCCTTCCTTCCTTCAGTCTCTCCTTCTCTCCCTTCCCCCCCTCCAGCAACATCAAAGGAGCCCTCCTCTAGTCCTCGACAGGTGAGAGCGGGACCTCACGTGTTGGACTACATCAAGGAGGACCCGCTTACCACAAGACTCCAGGTACACAGGTAATAATCAAACAGGTGTACTCGGCTGCCTCTGTTGTCTTTCTGTATACAATGTGCGTCGTGCTTGAGGGGGGATCATTAACGTTTCTCTCTCTCTCTCTCTCTCAAAAAGGAGAAATTTGTTGATCTTTGCTTCTTTCTCCTCTTCCTCCCTCTTTCCTCACTTCACCCTCTCTTCTCCAGGACCTCCCAGAGCTGTACAGTCTAGGGTGGTGACTTAACTGGCTGCTCTTAGTCTCAAAGTCCTGAACGCGTCACCATTTTTCTCCCTTTAACTGAGTGGTGTCCTGACGCCTCTAGCAATCCCAAAATGGCGTCGAAACAGTACTAAGACTTGATATGAATGAAGTGTAGGAGTTTCTCTTTATATGTCGTTATTGATTCCTGTATCGTAATTGTACTCGTTGACTCTATCTTGTATAATAATTAGGGAGGGAAGGTTGCTAGGGAGAGGGGAGGGTGTCAGGGGTCTGTTAAGGGAAGGGGATAGCTGTCAGGGGCTGTCAGGAAGGGAGTGTTTCAGGGGGAGGGGAGGTATCAAGGGAGTGGAGGGTGTCAGGGGCAGGGGAAGGTGTGAGGGGAGGGGAGGGGGGAAGTGTAAGGGAGGGAGGAGACTGTCAAGGGAGAGGGGGAGGGTATCAGGGGAGGGGAGAGACTGTCAGAGGTGGGCCTGGGGACAGTCGCTCAGCCCATAATGTCATACCCAGTGTGCCAACTGAGTGCTGGAAATACGACCTAATTGAACCTGTTTTCTCTCCATGTCCTGTGTGTGTGTGTGTGTGTGTGTGTGTGCTGGGAGGCTTGTGTACGCAGGGGGGGCTCTGTGTATGTGTACATCTGCAGGGGGACTATTTATATGATTGTAGGGAGACTGTGTGTGTGTGTGTGTGTGTGTGTGTGTGTGTGTGTGTGTGTGTGTGTGTGTGTGTGTGTGTGTGTGTGTGTGTGTGTGTGTGTGTGTTTTAACGGGCGTATGTATGTTTTGACGTGTGTATTTACGTATGTGTGTGAGTAAACATTTGTTGGCCTCTGACGAACCTGTGTAAATAAGGCAGGTGTTGAAGGGGTTAGGCAGGTAACTCCTCATTTAAATACTCAATCGGCCTCATTAAAAATACGTGTTTCTCCTCATTAAAGTTCACGTTATGGTAGGTGGCCATATACATAGTTAAGTGGCCGGCAAACATGGCCATCTGGGTGCACCTGTACCTTTGCTTGCCTGTACCTTTGCTTGCCTGTACCATTGCTTACCTGTACCTTTGCTTGCCTGTACCATTGCTTACCTGTACCTTTGCTTACCTGTACCTTTGCTTGCCTGTACCTTTGCTTACCCGTACCTCTGCTTACCTGTACCTTTGCTTGCCTGTACCTTTGCTTACCTGTACCTTTCCTTACCTGTACCTTTCCTTACCTGTACCTTTGCTCACCTGTACCTCTGCTTACCTGTACCTTTCCTTACCTGTACCTTTCCTTACCTGTACCTTTCCTTACCTGTACCTTTGCTCACCTGTACCTTTGCTTACCTATACCTTTGCTTACCTATACATCTGCTCACCTGTACATACCTTTCCCCACAAGTATAACCATCGAAGTCTTGTGTAATGAGGTGTTCTATTGACATGGGAGAGAACTGATATGTAAACGCTGATAATATAACAAAGTCCAGTAATTATAGGGCGTTCATCTAGCGTTACATAATCGTTAATGGTGGTAGTGGTGGTAGATGCAGAGTACTGGCGATGGTTGTTGTGGTAGTAGATTGGGTACGAGTCGTCGGGGCACTGGGTATGGGCTGAACCAGGAGATATAGATACCCTTAAATAAATAAACAGGTGCCCACGTTACCTTTCACACCCCCCTACACTTACCCCCACCCTATACCCACCCACACCCCACCCACCCACACCCCACCCACCCACCCACACCCATACCCACCCCGCCCAGCCCACCCCACCCAAACCTACCCATTTCCTGGTGCAGTTCCGCGGCATTAGTTAGCTCAACTTACCGTCACAACACTGGCTCACTCACAGGAAGCTCCCGTCACACCAATTAGCAGATGGTTTCATCACGGCCGTCACCTTGTCACCCCGTCACACCCCTCCCTTCTCCCTATCCCAAGTGCGTCACCTGGTATCTCTTTTCCGTAACTTATCCCCTATCCTCCTCCTCCTCCCACTCCTCTTCCTCCTCCCACTCCTCTTCCTCTTCTGTTTCATGCTGCGATTTTTGCTCCTCTTGCACCTCTCCGTCTTCCTGCTCTTTTTCTTGTTTCCTTCTCCTCTTTCTCTTCTTCATCGTATTCTTCGTCTTTCTCCTCCTTCTTCCTTTTCCTCTCCTCCTTCTTCTTCCTCTTCCTCGTCCACTCTTTATCTCACTCGATTACTCACACTTCCCCTCCCATACTTCCGTCTCACCTACAGTAAGATGGTACAGGTAACGAGATGATGGTACAATAACGACATGATGGTACAATAACGAGATGATGTTACAATAACGAGATGATGGTACAATGACGAAAACAATGGTACAATGACGAAAAAAATGGTACAATAACGAAAAAAATGGTACAATAACGAAAAAAATGGTACAATAACGAAAAAAATGGTACAATAACGAAAATAATGGTACAATAACGAAAACAATGGTACAATAACGAAAAAAAATGGTACAATAGCGGGGATATGGTACGGTAGTGCTTGTGAAAAATATCGAACCCGGTGTGTAGTGTTAAGGAAAGTTTGAGGCTGACGATAAATTGGTGAGGTTTTGATGAACACCCCCAGGCTATCTCTCACCTCCATAAGTCTCTACTCTCTTTAATATTGATGGATAGCACTATAATGGTTCACTTGCTAGATGCACTTTGAGAGGGGGAAAAAAAAAGGAAATATTGGATTGCCTTTTGTGTGTGGGGGTGTGCTCGTGTGTGGGAACTTGTGTGTGTGTGGGTGTGTGTGTGCTTGTGTGTGTGTGTGTGTGTTGTGTGTGTGTGTGTGTGTGTGTGGGTGCTTGTGGGTGCTTGTGTGTGTGTGGGTGCTTGTGTGTGTGTGTGTGAGACATTATAATGACCCGGAATCTACAGGTATAGTTTAGGGAGGAAAAATATCTTGCCTAGTTTCTTGTTTTGTTTCACGACGTCATCAGAGGCAACTGGTGAGTTAGCTTTAATTAATAGGTAAATCATGACGTGATCAGAGGCCACAGGTGAGTTAGCTTTAATTAATAGGTAAATCATGACGTGATCAGAGGCCACAGGTGAGTTAGCTTTAATTAATAGGTAAATCATGACGTCATCAGAGGCCACAGGTGAGTTAGCTTTAATTAATAGGTAAATCATGACGTGATCAGAGGCCACAGGTGAGTTAGCTTTAATTGACAGGTAAATCATTCTTGTTCCACACCTCTAGGATGATAGTGGTAATAAAGACGATTAATAACTATTGATTGAAGACTGATAGAAATGGAGTGGCGTTTATTGAAAGAAATATGATAGAAGTGGAATATTTACAGCCACTAAATGAAAGATTATGAAAGAAGGAATGAAGGATGATAACTATGGAATAATGATAATAACTAATGAATGCAGGATGATTAAAACAGTATAATGAATGAAGAAAAAACATACAGAAAACCAAAAGAAAGAAAGAAAAAGAAAATGACAGATAATGAAAAAAGTGGAATGAATGATGAAGATTGATAGAACCTTTGAATTACAAGATGATGGAAGTAGGGTAATGAAGTTTTTGATAACCAGTGAATGAAGGGTAATGTGACAGAGAATGATGAAGGAAGCACAGCATTAAACTAAACGGTGGGGATGTCTATGAGAACTTGCTCACTCCCACCACAATCACCACAATCACCACAATTACCACAATCACCACCACAAAGGCAGGTTAAGTATTCAATTGTCAACTTTGTATCCTGGGGAAATGATTAGGGTCCAAGAATGGTGGTTGTTGGGGTAGTTAGTGGTGGTGGTTGGTGGTGATGGAAATGGATGGGAGGGATAGAGGAGAGAGGACGGAAAGTGACAGACAGACAGACAGACAGACAGAGTGTATGTGTTAAGGACTTGGAAGAGAAATACGTAGAGATACAAAGAGAAAGAATGTGGTACAGAGAGCAAGAGAAGGAGAGAAGTATGCATATGGGGAAAGAGAGTGAGAGAGAGAGAGAGAGAGAGAGAGAGAAAGAGAGAGAGAGAGATCAGGTGGGTGAGAGGGAGGGAGGGAGGAAGGGACGGAGGGTGAGGGTTTAAGGAGATGTTAAAATGGTGGTAGTAGTGGTAGTAGTGGTGGTAGTAATGGTGGTGATCGGATCATCTTGACCCAGGAGGCAAGTAGCTGTCCTCCCCTGGGTGGGTGAATGGCCGTAAAGCCTAGAGACGTGAAAATGACAATACGAGAACCCTTAAAAGTCGTAGCTACTGAGAATGATGACAGTAATTCCCATTTTGTAAGGTGTGACAGTCAGCGAGGCTTTAGCTAGGTCTTGAGATGGTTGGTGGGTGAGTGGGTCGGGGTGGGTGGGTGGTGAGGGGTTAGTGAATGGGAAGGGTAGATGCAAAAGGAGGGGGAGGGGGGGGAGTAGATGGAATGGGGAGGCGAGTGGGAGATTATTAGATGAGGAATAGGGAGAGGAGGTTAGTTAGTGGGGAGGGGGAGGAAAGGAGTGAAGATGGTAAAGAGAGAGGAGAAGGATAAGACGAACAAGGAAGACGAGAAGGAGTAATAGAATCAGAATGGGGAGATAGAGAAGAGAGAGGAAGGAAATAAATCCCAGGAATTTAAACACTCCCAAAAATGCACAATAAATCCGAATAACAAGAAATAATAAATAATTAAATCTCCACCTCAAGAGAAAAAAATCCCCAATTCGGAAAAAAATAATCCCCTTCAACCACATAATAATCCTAAGAAGGTGAGTTATAGTCAGGTTATGTTATGTTAGGTTACCTTAGGACAGGCAGCTTGAAGGTCCTGAGTCCGTGGTGAAGAGGTGGAAGGAGGAGGAGGAGGGAGTGGAGGAGGTGGTGGAGGAGGGTCGGGAGGTCCCCTTGAATATTTAGATAGGATACAGGGAGCGCAGGGGAGGGGTCCTAGGGATCCTGTGTTCGACAAATGTCTTCAAGTGTGTTTTCTTACCGTGAATGTTGAATGGATAGCCTCTCTGTGGTGCCCCCCGGGGAGGATGGAATGTTGGCCACGGGGACCATGATTGAGTTGTGTGCTGGGGTGGTGGAGGAGGGGTGGTGAAGGAGGGGTGGAGGGATGAAGTAGTGGTGGAGGGATGGTAGGACGATGGGGTAGGGGAGTGGTGGACGTCTGTTGAAAGGAGGAGAGGAGGACAGACGAGAATATTGGAGAGATGGGAGTGTTTAAGGGACGGGTGTTGGAGTGACGAGTGTTGGAGGGAAGAGTGTTGGAGGGCTACCTGTAGACTAACATCCCACAGTTATGTACAACAGCATAGAGAATTAATTAGCATATACCTGTCCACACCAATACCTCTCCACCAGTTCTTCCTCCTTTATTCTATTTCCTCTCCCTTCAATCTCCGTCCTCCTCTTCCCTACTTCCCTCCTACTCCTCCTCCCTGTTCAATATCTCTCCTTCTCTTTTCCCTCTGATCCTCCTCTTCCCTCATCTTCCTCCTCTTCCTCCCTCAATCTCCGCCTGGTCTTGTGCTATTCATCTCAGGGGAAACTTACTTAAAAGGAAAGCCTCTAATCGTTTGTCCTGTCAGAAATCCCTGTTACACCCTCATCTCACGACCGTCCAAGATGGAGGTCATTCAGCAAATTAAAAATGACACACTGGCCGTCTGCTGGAATAACACGGGTGAATGTAGACGAGGGAGAGAGAGTGGGAGGGAGGGAGGGAGAGTGGGAGGGAGGGAGGGAGGGAGGGATGGAGGGAGAGAGAGAGGGAGCGATGCGTTTTGTGAGGGTTGCAGGTTATAAATGGATACCAGCCGTTCTAATCGGCCCCCAACTTAACCTAATCTTATTGAAGCATTAGGATTTTGGGGTCCACTAGCATTGGGGTTCTATTACGATTTGACCCCATTAGGATTAGTCCCCATTAAGGATTCAAAAAAATTGGTATGGTGAATTTTCCCTATAAGAAAACAGTTAACTGACTAACTTAAGATAAACTAGACACATACTTAAGAGGCAATATTTACATAGAACATCCTTGAGTATCCGAACCCCGGGTGGGTATGGGTGGCCGTGGGTGGTTCTGGACGGGTCTGGTTGACTATGGGGTGGGTGTGGATGGGTGTGGGTTGGCTCTGAGCGGGTGTGGATGGGTGTGGATGGGCGTGACGAGTCCAGGCCGGAGAGCGGAATGATCCTCGGGGTGTCGCAGGATAGAAAATGGTTGGAGAACTTAATGTAGGTGTGTGTGTGTGTGTGTGTGTGTGTGTGTGTGTGTGTGTGTGTGTGTGTGTGTGTGTGTGTGTGTGTGTGTGTGTGTGTGTGTGTGTGTGTGTGTGTGTGTGTTTTCTGGTGATGGTTGGGTCAGATTATATTCTGTCCTGGAATGTTTGCCCACGTATGTATATTTATCTGTACGCAAAGAATTGATACAAAAAATGAGTAGTTGCGTGAGTGTGTTTGTTTTGTGTGTTTGTTTTGTGTGTTTGTCTGTATATGTGTGTGTTTGCTATTTGATATATTTACATATTTATTCGTATTTGTGTTAACTTTCCTATTAATAAATCTCTGTTCCTGATTTTCTATTTTTCTCCACCTCTTTCGCTTCTTTCCTCTTTCTTCTCCTTCCTCTTCCTCCCTTTCTCCTCCTTCTTTTCTTCTCCCTCGTCTTTCTTTTCTGTCTATTTGTGTTATTTTCTCTTTCTCTCCCCCTTTCTCTTCCTCCTTTTCTCCTCCTTCCTACTTTTCTCCTCTTTCCTCCTCCTCTTTTCCTTCTCCTCCTTCCCCCCTTTTTCTTCTCCCCCTCCCCCTTATCTTCTCTTTCTTCCTCCTCCTTTATCTCCCACTTCCTCCTCTTCCTCACCTCTCTCTGTCATCAAAATAAAATTAATTCGTATCGACATCAATACCCGCGGAACATGTGACATCAACGACGTCAACAGACTTTCGTGGATAACATCATTTAACGCAAGTAGCATCAATTGGTATATATACATAATACTGTAGTCTCCCTTCCCCACTCACCCCTCCCTCCTCCCCTCACCTCCTTCCTCCTCACCTCCTTCCTCCCCTCACCCTCCTCCTCCCCTCCACCCCCACCCCTCCCCTCCCCCTCCCCTGCCTCCTCCCCCTCACCCCTGCCTCCTCCCCCTCACCCCTGCTCCCTCCCCTCACCTCCCTCCCCTACCCCTCCTCCTCCCCTCGCCCCTCCCTCCTCCCCTCACCCCTCCCCTCCTCCCCCCACTCACCCCTCCTTCCTCCCCTCCCCTGCCTCCTCCTCACCTCCCTCCTCCCCACTCACCCCCCTCCTCCCCACTCACCCCTCCCCACTCACCCCTCCCTACGACCCAATCCCTAATCCCTACTGCTGCTAATCGCACTTCTCTCACCCTGATCTTTGTGCTGGAATGGAGAGCCTCTCTTTTTTTTTCTCTCTCTCTCTCTCTTTAGTCAAGCCCCGGAATACAGACACCTTCCCTTGGCCGTGTGTAAGATATGATTTAATCCCCTTTTGTGAAGTGTTAGGCGAGGAATGTCTCTCTCTCTCTCTCTCTCTCTCTCTCTCTCTCTCTCTCTCTCTCTCCCCCCAGACAGACAGACAGATAGATGGGGTAGGTAGCCGCTATAGACAGACAGGTATTGTAGATAAAATAGATTGATAAATATTTTTCTCGGTAAAATCGTCTTAGTAGTTTACATTGATTCGGTAAGTACATAGACAGTACAGGTAAACAAAGAATGTATAGAGACTTTACAGGTAAGCAAACAATGTATAGAGACAGTAGAGGTAAACAAACAATAAATATATCCAACACAGGTATGTAAACAGTAATAAACAGAAGTCTTCAAAAATAATTCGTTCGGTCAACCTCTCATTTTATATCTAGTTATGACAAAAGTCTCGGCGAAATATTACTGTTATTCTGTTTCAGATTTGTGTCTTAAAACCATTTTAATCGACAAATGTTCTTTAATACACCCCCCCCCCACACCCCCGTCTGTAAAATGCATATATAGTCTCTGTGTAATAACGACGCCATTTTGTCCTCTATCTTTTGAATCATAGGACTGACAGACAGACAGACAGGCAGACTCTTTAAAAATCTCTTCCCCCCATCTGCGGGAAAAACAAAAACAATAAAAGTCTTCACGTACGATTCTTTGAGCATACCAGACCGTCAGGAATTTGAACACTCGACAGAATTCTGGATATTGGAGCACAGTTTTATGCGGTGGTGCTGTGGGGAGGAGGTGTGGGGGGGGGGTGGTGGCGAAGAGAGGTAGGGGAGGGTGATAGAGATGGTGGTGCTGAGGAGGAGAGATAGAGGGGGCAGAGAGAGGGGGAGGTGTGGGGGTCAGTGGGGAGGGAGGGGAGTGGGGTCAGTTGGGAGGGGAAGGAAGGCCGCGTCTGTGGAATAATCAGGGGGACTGTTCTGTTGGCGATGAATGAACCAGAGCTGGAAAAAAAAAAGCTAACGCGGATTATCATTGAATTAGATTTTGAGGAATTGTGGAATGTGTTCGGTATAGGTAAGTAATATTAGCGACGCCTCACCACTCTCGCTTGGTTGTTTTTGGTGGGTTGTGTTATTCGCGACCGTTTTTTCTTTCATTGTTATTTTTATTATGCACCGCTAACGAAGAAACGAAGGAAGGTATAGTAAATTGTATTGTTTTGTCTGTTTGTCTGTTTGTTTCTTCCGTCTGTCAGTCACACATGAGGTTATGTCTTTGATGTTTGTGTTTACAGGGTCCCTTGGTGTTTGTGTTTACAGAGTCCCTTGATGTTTGTGTTTACAGAGTCCCTTGATGTTTGTGTTTACAGGGTCCCTTGATGTTTGTGTTTACAGAGTCCCTTGATGTTTGTGTTTACAGAGTCCCTTGATGTTTGTGTTTACAGGGTCCCTTGATGTTTGTGTTTACAGAGTCCCTTGATGTTTGTGTTTACAGGGTCCCTTGATGTTTGTGTTTACAGAGTCCCTTGATGTTTGTGTTTACACTCCTTTGAGAAATTTAAGCATAAAATAAACGAAATATATTCCTTCCTTTTCTGCCTTATGAGAGAGAGAGAACCTTAACTTCAAGAACTCTTTAAAAACATGAAAATAATTTGATATAATTTAGACAGAAAAAAACTACAGGTAAAGTGTTATAATTGAAATAGAAAAAAAAACCAGGTTAAATTTGAGTTGTCCTTCAGGTAAGATGAGACACTTCCTCCCGTGGACAAGCGTGTGTGCGTGGCGAGGACAGGAACAAAGAAAACCCGTGTCTTGAGTCGGTCTCTCTCGCCCTCCTCGTGACGCCTCTGTCCTCACCCTTCAAGTGGAGTCGAGTGAATGAGGTCGACACTTATCCCGGATGACGCTTAACCCGCAGTCGACTTCTGTCTTGTTAATGGACAGTGATATAAACGAGTTAAGGGGTGAATTCGATGCTTTAAGGGGTCGATTTCTTTCTCTTTGATGGACAGTCGATTAAAACGAGGACTTACGTGAGAGTTGTCGACATTTTACAAGTCAACAATAATCGACACTAAATTGGATGAACTAACAGCAGTACTACATATACTCAGATCTGTGATTATCCTCAACAGTGTAGAATCACGAGTCAGAAGAATAGTTTTGAGTTACCTGGTGAGTCAGTCAGTGAGTCATGTACAGTAGTATGTCAAGTGACGGGGTGAGTCACTCATGGAGAACACAGTGGTTATATCTACCTGGTGAACACACACACACACACACACACACACACACACACACAAAGAATCACAGTGCTAATCTAAAGGTAAAATGAGGTGGGGGAGCATTCCTCAGGTGAAATAAGGTGGGTCCAATCTTCAGGTGATCCGAACTTTCGTCAAGACAGCCACTCACCAAACTACTCCTCAACCGAAAACAGACAAATTTTTACGAGGATGTCTCAGTTTTACTTGTGCAAATCTGTCCTTTCCAAAATAAGACCTCCGTTTTTTGGTGTGTTTTTTTACGGTCTGTGAGAATGTTGCTTGTGAGTTTTATGAGTAAGAGATTCTTGCAGACGCAGTTTTGAAGCTCCTCTCATAAATAACTTGATAGTGTGCAGTAAGTGTTTCTTTAAGCCCCCACCTCCTCCCCCTCCCCACTCTCTTCCCTCTCCCCATACCACTCTCTTTTCTTCTTCCTCCTCCTTCCCCTTTACCCATTCTCACCCATCTCCTCCCCTCTCTCATCTCCTCCATCCCACCCTTTCCTCCTCCTCCTCCTCCCTCCCCTTACCCATTCTTACCCATCCCCTTCCCTCATCCCATCCCACCCCACCACTTCCCTCTCCCCCCCTCCCTTCTCCTCTTTTCACCTCCCTCTCTTCCTCCTCTCCTCTTTCACCCTCTTCCTCCCCTTCTTATCCTGATCAGCTATGCTCCAGTCAACTTTGCCTTGTCACTGTTTATAATTGAATGGTGTTTTATATATCATCTGTTGTAGCTTCCTCAAGTATCGAAAAACCTGGAAATGTTATGTATGTGTGTGTGTGTGTGTGTGTGTATGCCCCATTCTCTCTCTCTTGCCTCTCTCCTTCTATCTCTCTATTCTCCCTCCTCTTTCTTACCCCCTATCATTCTCATATTTCTCTCTCTCTCTCTCTCTCTCTCTCTCTCTCTCTCTTTTACGAGCTTCCCTCACGTCTCTATCTGTTCTTTATTGGGTACTTCAGGTCCGTATGACGCGAGCCTTGTCTTCTTCACACAGAGTCCCCCACACACCTCTCTTCCCCCCACCCCCCCACACACCTCCTTTAATATTAGAATCCCGTCGGACTTTCGTTGGACTTATTTTCCTCCCCTTCCTCTTCCTCCTCCTCTAGTCCCTCCCCTCCTCCTTTTCCAGTGCCTCCTTCCCCTCCTCCGCCGGTCCCTCCCCACTACTCCTCTTCCAGTGCCTCTTCCCTCCTCCTCCAGTCCCTCCCCCTCCTCCTCTTCCAGTGCCTCTCTACCCTCCTCCGCCAGTCCCCTCCCCCCTCCTCCCTCTTCAGTGCCTCTTCCCCTCCTCCTCTTCCAGTGCCCTCTTCCCTCCTCCTCTTCCAGTACCTCTTCCCTCCTCCTCTTCCAGTGCCTCTTCCCCTCCTCCTCCACCTTCCCTCTCCCCCCTCTTCCCCTGTTTTGTTCTTTATCCGGACGTGTGGCTGTTATACATAATTTGGACTTGTTCTCTCTTCTCTCGTTCTTGTTCTTCTTGGTTGTTATATATGTGTGTGTGTGTTGTATTTGGGACAGTGTTATGCGTTATAATGAGTCGTATATTAGTGTACTATAGCAACGATGTGTGTGTGTGTGTGTGTGTGTGTGTGTGTGTGTGTGTGTGTGTGTGTGTGTGTCATTATATATAACAAGTATATACTATAAGTGTATAGGCACCATAACTATATAAACTGTCTATGGAAATTATAACAATTACTAAATATATAAATTTCTTAAACCATGACATATATCTGATACCTTAATTAACTCCTTTGAAAGTTTAATTACAAAGGCTTATTGTAAATCGCTCAGTAGAGGAGATATTTATCATAACTAAAATTCTATAAAATTCTATCTAATTCCATCACAAACTGTCAATATGTATGGGATTAATTGTCTCAGCAGGTGGTCATTACGTAATGTACTTTATATTCCTTTGATAATTAATTTCTCATTGGGTTAACTTGGTGATTATTTGATATAGAGAGAGAGACATTATGTGTAGAGCCTGAACAAGGGGTGTTGTGGTGATGGAGGCCTAACCTAACCTAACCTAACCTAACCTAACCTAACCTAACCTAACCTAACCTAACTTGACCCAACTTAACCTAACTTGACCCAACTTAACCTAACTTGACCCAACTTAACCTAACCTAACCAGACCCAACTTAACCTAACCTAACCTATCCTGAATAAAAGTGCAGGTTGGGGTGTTGTGGTGATGGGGCCTTAACCTAACCTTACCTAACAACCATTAAGAGGGGGGCCATCATTTGTTTTGGGGGTCCATTAGAACTCGGGGTCAATATTTTATTTTATTTTTTTTTGGGGGGGGGGAGAGGGCCCATTAGGACTTGGACTTATTCATCCTAGGGGCCCATTAGGACTTGGACTTATTCATCCTAGGGGCCCATTAGGACTTGGACTTATTCATCCTAGGGGCCCATTAGGACTTGGACTTATTCATCCTAGGGGCCCATTAGGTCCTGAACTTATTCATCCTAGGGGCCCATTAGGTCTTGAACTTATTCATCCTAGGGGCCCATTAGGTCTTGGATTATTTAGCCTTGGGGCCCATTTGCACCAGGCTCCTTATAGGACTGGGGCCCATTATCACCTGTTGGGGGGTGCCATTAGAAATATATCGGGAAACTTAATGGTTAGTTTAGATTAGAACCCATTAGAACTGGGGCCCCGTATAACCCATTACCCCCAGAACAGACGAGGAGGAAATCATCGTCATCGTCAGCTTCATAGACTAGCATTACCATCTTGTTCGTCCTCGTTATCGTCATCATTATAGAATAGCATCATCATCATCATCATCATCATCATCATCATTTCATCATCATCATCATCATCATCATCATCATTATTTCATCATCATCATCATCCCACTACACAGGCTCCTTCATCTATAAACCAGAGAGAGCCGACACCTCATCTATGGTTAATTAACACATCTCCACATCCTTTTACCACCACACCTTTACACCTTGATGAGTTATGAATGTGAGGTGTCCTTAAGCGATGACTGACTATGGCCGTGGGACTGGTGAGAGTGAAGACCCGGCGTTGACCAGCGACATCTGTGCTTAATATTGTAGCAGCCGCCGTAAACACACACACACACACACACACACACACACACACACATACATACCGAGCAGAGACATGGAGTGTGGCCATTGGGAGGAGTTGAAGGAAAATTTGTGATGTGTATTTTGATAAGTCTCTAATGGTATGATTAGGTTAGGTTAGGTTAATCTTACTATTAGGATTAGGTTTTTCGATCTAATGGGCTTCTAGATTAATGATGTGTTAGGTTGTGTTAAGGTAGGTTAGGGGGGGGTGGGGTGGGGGGGGTTGACCTGTAACTGAGCAAGATTACAGGTGATGGTGGTGGTGTTGGCAGGAGTCCAGGTGAAGTTGATTATTGAGTTATGTGTCACCCTACCTTTTCTTCCCCCTCCTCCTCCTCCTCCTACTACTACTACTACTACTACTACTACTACTACTACTACTACTACTACTACTCTCTCCCACTCCACATACCTTCTTCCAGGACGATGAATGAAACACAACTCACCTGATATATATATACACACACACACACCAATTACTAGCTCACCTGTAGTACTAGACTCCTCCACACACCTGTAGCCTGAGTGAGAGAGAGAGTGGTTAATTAAACAGGTACGAACTCGGTGTTGAGAGATTGATCAAGTGAGTATTTATCCTCGGGGGGAAAAAAGAAGAAGAGGATTATGGGTACCGTGGGTTGCCTACAACTAAGAGTGGAGTGACAGCGAGCGATGGATGTGTCGGGGATTTATTTATTAAGTGTGATAAGTGGGAGATGGTGTTGGTGTCGTGTTACTTTTTACTTTTTATTTACTTATTTTTGTACTTTCAGTTAGTTTGATGCGTTGTGGTGTGTGTGTGTGTGTGTGTGTGTGTGTGTGTGTGTGTGTGTGTGTGTGTGTGTGTGTGTCTCCTCTTCCTCCTCTTGTGTTGTCGTTTGTGGGGTGGGGGGGGTGGGGAGTTTCTTGTAAGTGAAGAGGAATGGGAGTGGAGGAGGAGGAGGAGGGTAGAGGAGGGAGGAAAGGATGGAGGGACGAAAGAGATGGAGGGAGAAGGAAGGACATGAAGGAAAGGATGGATTAAGTTGAAGGAAAAAAAAATATATTGGAGATGAGAACTTGATACATTCTAATGTGCGTTTTGTGGTTGTGTGATATGTTAAACACACACACACACACACACACACACACACCCACACACACGGACATTATGGACACACTCTTACGTGTCTGTGTGTTTTCATTTTTTTTTTTATTATTTCTTTGTGTGAGGGAAGCAGTGGGTTGCCCCCCGGAAGACTTGTATGTGACGTATATCAGACCAAGGCTCGTTACGCTCAAGGCCAGTTTCCGGATTTCCCTCGTTGAGAGTTGGCTGTTCAAGCACAACAAGAAAAATAATATAAAAAAAATGGAAAAAAAAAATCATAATCCCTGCATTTACCACTGACATATGACGCACATGAGTTGGCTCCCACGCGCACAACATTTCGTCTTAATGTTGTTGAAGCGACGTAAACACACCTCGCGGGAACATATTACAGTATTTACCAAGAGACTCCGTACCTTTACCGAACTCGCAGTAATATGGAATAAGAACGTAACAATAAAAACCTGGGTGGCGAGGTAGGGGGGGGAGGGGGAGAAAAGGCTTCAGCCATTTGTGAGCGTTATGGGCAACCACGCATCCGGAGGTGACATGGCGAGCACGTTTCACAGGCCGCTCACCAGGGGGCCAGAGTGACTCCAAACTCCTCCACCAGGGGGTCGCCGCGAAGAATGGCCCCGCTCAGTGTGAGGTGTACCCTTGTCTTTAATTCCGTATACTCAAATGGCTAACAGGGTTTTTGTCGCCGTGTCGTTGCGCCTCGTCCGGTTGGTAAATTCTTCAGGCGAGACGACGGACACACCTCAGCCCCGCCAGATGATCTAAACCCCGGAGACCTGAATGATAACATCGGGTCGTAATCTCGTGTTACGATCTTAGTGTCATTCGCCGTTTCCTTATAAAATTGTCACTGTCCCTTTCAGAAACAGCGGAAGATTTAGAGGTCGGGGTTTTTGTCATGGCTGGGGACTTGTGCTGACATTTCTGTTACTTTACGAGTGTAAATAAATACGAGCGTTGAGGGCATTCTGGTGGCGATAAAGTGCGTCCATAAATACGTCTTAAAGTCCCTTCATTATAATGACATAATACTCACTCTCTCACTCTCTCCCTCTCCCTGCCTACTGTCTCTCTCACCTGCCCAGCCGCCACAAACGATCACCAACACCTATATATACAATTTATAGGATAACAATAAAAATATTACAATAATAATGGGAGTAATAATAATAATAAAAATAATAATAATAATAATAACAACAACAACAACAACAACAATAATAGCAGCAGAAGCAACACTAATAACAACATTAAATAACAATGATTAATTAACAGCCCATTAAGCACTCTAATAGGTACCCATGCATACCCATGACACCCAACAACAGTGTAGTAAATAAACAAAGTAATTTCACCTCTGGCAACCCCACAAATCACGTTTTTTTTGATACTATTGGTTTATGTCATTTAGCGTCCCCGTGTTCGAACCATCGCACCCTGACGTCGACGGTGAGTGTGAGGTGGGTCTGTTACTATTACTGTTATTATTACTATTATTACTATTACTATTGTTGTTGTTATTATCATTACTGTTGTTGTTATTATTATTACTGTTGTTGTTGTTATTATTATTGTTGTTGATACACCTGGTTAGGGCATATACAAATATCTGCTCACCTGGGCTAAACTACTGTACCTAAGATATACAAAACACACACACACAAATTTTCAGAAGGACTTTTGATAATAGTTTCGTAGTGAGTAAATGATCTTAATAGGTGTAATATTTGTTGAGGAATAAAAACAATACTAATTAATGGTGTGTGTGTGTGTGTGTGTGTGTGTGTGTGTGTGTATGTGTGTGTGTGCGTGTATGTGTGTGTGTGTGTGTGCGTGTGTGTGTGTGTGTGTGTGTGTGCGTGCGTGTGTGTGTGCAAACAAACCACTCACAGTGTCCACCATCCTTACAAAGAATCCCATCCCCCATCCCTCCTCTCGACGATCGATCACGTCATCGTGCCTTACACGTCGTGAGTCGTAGTCGTAGTCGCTGATGGTCGTTGGGACGAGGACAGATCGAGTCGCTCAGGTCTATTATACGAGAACAAAAGAATCAGTCCGACATCTGTTTGCCTTATAGGGGACGGATGCCACACTGCTCAATGGCTGGGGTGTTTAGACTCACCCCACCCACCCACCCACCCACCCAACCCACCCACCCAACCCACCCACCCACCCAGCCCACCCACCCAACCCAACCCACCCAACCCAACCCACCCACCAACCCCACCCATCCATCCCAACCACCAACCAACCACCCCAACCCACCCACCCACCCACCCACCCACCCAACCCCAACCAACCAACCAACCAACCCACCCACCAACCCACCCATCCATCCCAACCCACCCTCACCCATCCACCCCAACCCACCAACCAACCACCCCAACCCCACCCACCAACCCCAACCCACCCACCCCACCCACCCACCCACCCACCCACCCACCCACCCCCACCACCCACCACAACCCACCAACCCACCCACCACCCACCACCACCCCAACCACCAACCAACCAACCACCAACCAACCACCCACCCACCACCCACCCACCAACCCACTATCCATCCCAACCCACCCACCCACCCCAACCCACCAACCAACCACCCCAACCCACCCACCCACCCACCCACCCACCCCCCAACCCACCCACCCACCCACCCACCCATCCGCCCACCCACATCAACCTACCTCTACCCCCTCGTCATCTAAAACGGTAATCTCCCCGCCCTATCACCATCCCCCCCTCCTCTCCTCATCTCCCTCCTTTCCTCCCCTCCTATTACTTCATCCTTAACTCCTCCCCACCTTCATCAACCTCCCATCTCCAACCCCACCAATCCAACCTCCCCATCCACACCCCCCATCCCATCCCACCCAACCCATACCTATACTCCCAGCCCATCCAACCCACACCTACCCACACCATCACCCCCAGCTCACCACACCCTCAGCCCCCAGCCCCACCTCTAGCCCCACCCACCCCCCCACCCACACCCTCAGCCCACCCTACCTTTGCTCTGCCACTCCCATAAATCTTGTGTTTTGGGAAGATACGGAGAAAGATGATTGAACTGGGGTGATGGTAACTTTGAACTGGGGTGATGGTAACTTTGAACTGGGGAGTAATCCTTCCAGTCGTCCTTTACACGAAGTTACTCCAAAGTTACTCTCAAGTCCGACTGTAACTCTAAATTTACTCCGAGTCCCATAAGTACTCTGAAATTTCCTCTATCCAGCCAAAAGTACTCAAATTCTCTCCTTCCGCTTAGAGAAAAAATGTACTCTTAATACTCCTCGTCCTGGACTCGAGTGCTCCACATATTTTCTTCCTATGAGTCAGAAAAAAAAAGAATATATATTTATATATATATATTTTTTGGTCAGATATAATTTTATGTACCTTAAAATTTCCCCTTCCCTTTTTCTTCTTCCTTCTTCCTACATCTCCCTCTCTATTTTCTCCTCTTCTCCTCCCCTTCCCCCTCTCATTCTCCTCCTTTCCCTTCCCCCCCTCCCCCTCTACACCTCCCCCTCTACACCTCCCCCTCCCCCCACTCTACTAAGTGAAACTGAGGATAATGAAACTTGTCTTCACTTGTCACTTAAAATCTTTCCACCTTTTTTTTCCTCGTACTATTTCTCCTTCCGTCTTTCCTCTTTTCCTCTCCTTCACTTTTCATCTTCTTACCCCCTTCTCCTCTTCCCAATTCCCTTTGCCTCTTCTCCAAGCTATACGTTCCTCTTCCTCCTTCTCTTTCCGCCTCTTTCTCTTCCACATCATCCACCTTTTCCTCTTTCCTCCTTCGTATTCTTCGTATTCTTCTTCAATTCCTTTTCTTTCTCTTCCTCCTTTCTTCCACCATTCTTCTACTCCTTCTCCTCCTCCTCGTCCTCCTTCAATCCCTAAACTTCCTCATCCTTCCTTCTTCTCCCTCCTGACACATCATCCTCCCCATCTCTCCCCCCCCAACCCCTCCCCACCCCTCCCCACCTCCTCCCCACCTCCTCCCCGCCATCCGCTCTGCGCCGCGATCAATTATTATAAGAAAAATCATCCTAAGGACTCATCTCCAGTGGATTATCGGCCCCATAACCAAATCTTGGCTGGTGAGAGGACCTGGCTAACCCTTCCCCCCTCTCTCCCCCCTCTCCTTCACACCCCACCCCCCCTCCTCCCCCCGTGCCAGTGTCACCGCCACGGCCGCCCGATGTTGGCAGATTTTTTCAATTAAAGTCATCGATTTTACCATCAAGACGACATAAAAGAGCAGTGGTGGTGGTGGTGGTGGTTGATGGGGAGGGAGGAGGGAGGGAGGGGGGAGGGAGGGGGGGAGGGTGAGAGATGAAGCAAGAGGTGGTAAGGTGGTGTAGGTGGTGTAGGTGGTGGTGGTGGTGCTTGTGGGGGAGGAAAGAATGAAGGAAGGAAGGAAGGAAGGAAGGAGGGAAAGTTGGTGAAGAGATGAGACAAAATGTGGTAAGATGGTGTAAGTGGTGGTGGTAGTAGTGGTGGAGATGGTGGTAGTGGTGGAGATGATAATAGTAGTGGTGGAGATAATGGTTTTCGTCCCCTTGTCAGCTCCACAATCCTCCTGTTTCTGATCTATTCCTCTCCCTCAATCATCCATCCTTAATTATCTCCATCCACTATTCCTTCTATGTCTCTCTTCATTCTTTCATTCCATCTTATTCTTAACCTACCTACCTCCTCTCCTCTCCTCTCCTCTCCTCTCCTTTTCCTCTTCCTCCTCTTAACCCTTTACCTGAGGACACCTGTGTAATAAGAATACTGAATAAGGTGACACCACTAAACAATTAAGTAAATAATAATGTATACCTTTTCGTCAATAATCTTTTCCCTGCTATTGATAAGAAAATTGATGAAATAATAGGAACTGGTTTCTATTTATGACATTATTACTTTCTTATATAATTCTGTTTCCGTTATTAGATGGAATTATTTTATTTTGGAAGTATTTTTTTTATTACCTGATTTGACGTCTGTGTTAATTTACCTTTGGGGGTGAGGTGAGGTGAGGTGAGGTGAGGTGAGGTTTGGGTTGGTTTGGTTTGGGTTGGGTTAGGTTGGGTTTGGTTGGGTTGGGTTGGGTTGGGTTGGGTTGGGTTGGGTTGGGTTGGGTTGGGTTGGGTTAGGTTAGAGTGGGTTGAGTTGGATTGGGTTAGTTGGATGTTTTGGGTTGGGTTAGGTTGGGTTTGGTTGGGTTGGGTTGGGTTGGGTTGGGTTGGGTTGGGTTGGGTTGGGTTGGGTTGGGTTAGGTAGAAGGCAGTGAGGGAGGGGAAAGAGACATCACTTGAGAGAAGGAGGGAGGGAGGGAGGGAAGGTTGCAGTCCTAATTGGAAGGAGGGAAGGTGACTGCGCTAGAGGGAAGGAGAGAAGAAGGAAAAAAGGGAGGGAGGGAGGGAGGGAAAAGTGACAGCACTCTCACATACGCAGCCTCGAGTGACATTTGAGTGGTGTCTGTGTACTAGCACTCTCACCCTGCCTTAGAGGGGGAGGGAAGGAAGGGGAACGGTGGTATAGGCTCTCCAACCATCAAATTGCCTTAATCAACAGCCAATAAGAATTCGCCATTACCACGTACATCTTAATCGCCTAACCTAACACCAATCGACTGGAAAAGCACCGGGAAAAGCACAGGAAAATCACTCTTTGTACCCCAGGACGTAGAGTCGATTATCCCTCGCGTCGCTTCCGTTACGTGTATGAGATGGACTTCACCCTTATTGATGACCTACCATAAGGGTGAAACTCCCTCATATACGTCGGCCGTTGGACATATTTAGGTGTGATTGGATTATCCACATCTCCATTAGGGTCGTTAGGGGTAGTTAGAGCCAACACAAGCAACACATCGGTGACTAATGGATGAGTTTGGAGATAATATAATACTCTTTAGTCATGGTGTTTGTTGAGAGTAAAGGGTGGTGGTGTGAAGGGGAGAGAAATTTATTGTTTTTATGCGATGAGGAAAAACGGGGAAAACGAGACGATACTTTTAGATGTACGTAACGATATTTTTAGATATACGTAACGATATTTTTAGATATACGTAACGATATTTTTAGATATACGTAACGATACTTTTAGATATACGTAACGATATTATTAGATATACGTAACGATACTTTTAGATATACGGAACGATACTTTTAGATATACGGAACGATACTTTTAGATATACGTAACGATACTTTTAGATATACGGAACGATACTTTTAGATATACGTAACGATATTTTTAGATATACGTAACGATATTTTTAGATATACGTAACGATACTTTTAGATATACGTAACGATACTTTTAGATATACGGAACGATACTTTTAGATATACGTAACGATATTATTAGATATACGTAACGATATTATTAGATATACGTAACGATACTTTTAGATATACGTAACGATACTTTTAGATATACGTAACGATATTATTAGATATACGGAACGATATTTTTAGATATACGTAACGATACTTTTAGATATACGTAACGATATTATTAGATATACGTAACGATATTATTAGATATACGTAACGATATTATTAGATATACGTAACGATACTTTTAGATATACGTAACGATATTATTAGATATATGTAACGATACTTTTAGATATACGTAACGATATTATTAGATATACGTAACGATACTTTTAGATATACCTTAGTCATTCCTTCCATCTGTTGTTTTCAAAGTGTTGTATTAATAATAGCAGTTTAATAGCTGAAGAATCACCGTGGTCTACAAGAACTGGGACCTACAAGAACTGGGACCTACAAGAACTGGGACCTACAAGAACTGGGACCTACAAGAACTGGGACCTACAAGAACTGGGACCTACAAGAACTGCAAAACTGGGACCTACAAGAACTGGGACCTACAGAACTGGGACCTACAAGAACTGGGACCTACAAGAACTGGGGCCTACAGAACTGGGGCCTAAAGAACTGGGACCTACAGGGCTGGGACCTACAAGAACTGGGACCTGGGGCACAGGACCTCTACAAGAACTGGGGCCTACAAGGACCAGACAACAAGAACTGGGACCTACAGAACTGGGACCTACCTACAAGAACTGGGACCTGGGACCTACAGAACTGGGACCTACAAGAACTGGGACCTACAGAACTGGGACCTACAAGAACTGGGACCTGGGACAAGAACTGGGACCTACAGGAACTGGGACTGGGGGAATAATGAAGGCTACGATTAATACAACAGCAGAAAATGAAAAGGTTGAGTTGATTCCCTCCATCTCCCTCTCCCCCTCCTCTCCCCTCCCTCCCTCCCTCCCTCTCCCCTCCCTCCCTCTTCCTCCCCCCCTTCCCCCCCCTCCCGGTGTTGTCATCAAGGAACCAATTATAATCTCAGGAAAACATTTCATCTTGTAAGACTTCAAATACCTTATGAGAATGACACACACACACGTACACACACACACACACACACACACACACACACACACACACACACACACTGTTCAAAAGTATACAGATGTCTATCCCCTTTTACCTCTATTCTTTCCTTTACTCTTTTCTTTCTATTTCTTCTTTATTATTTTGTCTTATCTGTTTCTATTTGTTCTCTGTGTTGTTTCTATTCTCCCTCTGTTTACTGTGTTCTCTTTTGTTTTATTCCTCCTATCCCCTATTCTCTTGTTTTCCGTTCTCTCCTATTCTGTGCTATGTCGCTTCTTCTCCCTTGGTTTTCTTTTCTTTCCCGCTTATTCTCGTTATTATCTTGTTTTTCTCTGTTCTCATTCTCTTCTAATTCTTTTGTCCTCCTGTGTTCTCTCCTTCTCTTCAAACTCTCTTGTCCTCGTCAATTCTCATTGTCTCTAGTAATTCTCTTGTTCTCCCTTGTTCTCTCCTTCTCTCTCAATTCTCTTGTTCTCTCTTCCCTTCCCTTCTCTTCCCTTCTCTTCCCTTCTCTCCCTCACTACCAATAATTACTCTGTTTCACTTTATCCTCCTAACCTCTCATTTTTCCTCCTTCTCCTCCCTCCTTTTGTGTAGAGTATTATCACTCTCTCTCTCTCATTCCCCTTGTTTATTCCTAATGTACGTGTCTCTCCTTTGTTTCTGTTTGTCTTCTTCACCTCTATAACTCTCGCTGTGTCTCTTATTGTTGTTGTTGTTGTTATTGTTGGTGTTGTTGTCATTGTTGTTGTTGCTTTTGTTGTTGTTATTGTTGGTGTTGTTGCTATTGTTGTTGTTGGTGGTGGTGTTGCTATTGTACCCTCCTGTGTCTTATTGTACCCTCTTGTATCTCATTGTACCCACTTGTGTTTTATTGTACCCTCTTGTGTCTTATTGTACCCTCTTGTATCGTATTGTACCCTCTTGTATCGTATTGTACCCTCTTGTATCGTATTGTACCCTCCTGTATCGTATTGTACCCTCTTGTGTCTTATTGTACCGTCTTGTATTTTATTGTACCCTCTTGTGTCTTATTGTACCCTCTTGTATCTTATTGTACCCTCTTGTATCGTATTGTACCCTCTTGTATCGTATTGTACCCTCTTGTATCGTATTGTACCCTCTTGTGTCTTATTGTACCGTCTTGTATTTTATTGTACCCTCTTGTGTCTTATTGTACCCTCTTGTATCTCATTGTACCCACTTGTGTTTTATTGTACCCTCTTGTGTCTTATTGTACCCTCTTGTATCGTATTGTACCCTCCTGTATCGTATTGTACCCTCTTGTGTCTTATTGTACCCTCCTGTATCGTATTGTACCCTCCTGTATCTTATTGTACCCTCTTGTGTCTTATTGTACCCACTTGTGTTTTATTGTACCCTCTTGTGTCTTATTGTACCCTCTTGTATCATGTGTACCCTCTTATATCATGTTAACACCTCCTATCATGTTATACCCTCTTGTATCATCAATGTACCCTCCTGTATCATGTACCCTCCTGTATCATGTGTACCCTCCTGTATCATGTTGCACCTCTTGTGTCTTATTGTACCCTCCTGTAATCGTATTGCTTCCTCCTGTATCGTGTTATGCCACTCCTGTATCATGTGTACCCTCTTGTATCGTATTGTACCCTCCTGTATCGTATTGTACCCTCTTGTATCGTATTGTACCCTCCTGTATCGTATTGTACCCTCTTGTGTCTTATTGTACCCACTTGTGTTTTATTGTACCCTCTTGTGTTTTATTGTACCCTCTTGTGTCTTATTGTACCCACTTGTGTTTTATTGTGCCCTCCTGTATCTTATTGTACCCTCTTGTGTCTTATTGTACCCACTTGTGTCTTATTGTACCCTCCTGTATCTTTGTACCCTCTTGTATCTTATTGTACCCTCCTGTTTCTCATTGTACCCCCTGTATATTTATTGTACCCTCCTGTATCTTACTGTACCCTCTTGTATCTTATTGTACCCTCTTGTGTCTTATTGTACCCTCCTGTATCTTATTGTACCATCCTGTATCTTATTGTACCCTCCTGTATCTTATTGTACCCTCCTGTATCTTATTGTACCCTCTTGTATCTTATTGTACCCTCCTGTATCTTATTGTACCCTCTTGTATCTTATTGTACCCTCCTGTATCTTATTGTACCCTCCTGTATCTTATTGTACCCTCTTGTATCTTATTGTACCCTCTTGTATATTATTGTACCCTCCTGTATCTTATTGTACCATCCTGTATCTTATTGTACCCTCTTGTGTCTTATTGTACCCTTTTGTGTCTTATTGTACCCTCCTGTATCTTACTGTACCCTCCTGGATCTTATTGTACCCTCTTGTCTTATCCCTCTTTATCTGTACCCCTCTTGTATCTTATTGTACCCTCTTGTATCTTATTGTACCCTCTTGTATCTTATTGTACCCTCTTGTGTCTTATTGTACCCTCCTGTATCTTATTGTACCCTCCTGTATCTTATTGTACCCTCTTGTATCTTATTGTACCCTCCTGTATCTTACTGTACCCTCCTGTATCTTATTGTACCCTCCTGTATCTTATTGTACCCTCTTGTATCTTACTGTACCCTCTTGTATCTTATTGTACCCTCTTGTATCTTATTGTACCCTCTTATCTTATGTACCCTCTTGTATCTTATTGTACCCTCTTGTACCCTCTTGTATCTTATTGTACCCTCTTGTATCTTATTGTACCCTCTTGTATCTTACTGTACCCTCTTGTATCTTATTGTACCCTCTTGTATATTATTGTACCCTCCTGTATCTTATTGTACCATCCTGTATCTTATTATACCCTCTTGTGTCTTATTGTACCCTCTTGTATCTTATTGTACCCTCTTATGTCTTATTGTACCCTCCTGTATCTTACTGTACCCTCCTGTATCTTATTGTACCCTCTTGTATCTTACTGTACCCTCTTGTGTCTTATTGTACCCTCCTGTATCTTACTGTACCCTCCTGTATATTATTGTACCCTCTTGTATCTTACTGTACCCTCTTCACCACAACAACAATCATCACCACTGTAACTGTCATCACAACAACAACAACCAAATTCACTATAAGAATTATCATCACCACAACAACCACCACAACAATCACCACTTCAACCATCACCCCAAACATCATCACAACCATCATCAACACAACGACAACCACCACAATCATCACCACCACAACAATCACCACTTCAACCATCACCCCCAAACATCATCACAACCATCATCAACACAACGACAACCACCACAATCATCACCACCACAACGACAACCACCACAACAACAACCACCACAACCATCACCACAACAACAACCACAATCACCACACCAACAACAACCACCATAACCACAACAGCAACAACAATCACCACACCAACAACAACCACCACAACCATCACCACAACAATAACAACCACCACAACCCTCACCACACCAACAACAACAACCACAGCCATCACCACAACCCTCACCACCACAACCCTCACCACCACAACCATCACCACCACAACAACAAGAACAACAACAACCACCACCACAACCACCACCACCACAACAGACACTATAAGTCAAAATATAACCATTAACAACCCCAAAGTACACAACACGTCACCACACGAATTGTAAAAATATTCAAGAATTAAAATATTTACTTTTCTTAAAATTATTTCAAAAAATAATGTCGTTTTTTGTTTTGGCAAAATATTGCTTCTTGCTCTCAGTGGTGGGTCTGGTGCCCTTCTTCTGGGTCAAGAACGACACGATTAGGGTGAAGATGGACGTAAAAAGGCTGTCTGAGGCCGCGGTGCTGCTCCACCGGCAGAGCTACTGGTTCTGGCCCCCAGACCTCGACCTCCAGCCTGAACAGTTCGAGTCCGTGTGGGAACGCGTTCCCATCCTGAACGTGCCCGTGGCGGGATATTATAAAACAAAGCAAAGGGAACACCTCCTTGAGGTTGTGACTGGCATATTGCAGGAGAACAAGGCGCTGAAGCCGGCGTGGTCCAAAGTGTGCCTGACCGCCGGCTTCTTTTGTTTCATAATAATCCTGTCGTTAAAAAATATATTCCGAACACCTAGGAAGCTCCCTTTTCCCGAAAAGATAAAAAGTGAGTGGACAGGATGCCACTCCCGCACAATACCACAGAAGTCCCAGGGCTGTTCGGAAGAACAGCCTCAAGGCTCTGTGGATGAACAACCCCAGAGATGTTTGGAACAGCTGCCCTGTTGTTTGCCCATATGGAAACGCATCCGTGGCCTGTTGTGGGGCACTGACAGTGAAACTGTCAGTGTCAGTGTCAGTGCCTGTCCCATTGCTTATGTGCAGTGGGACCCTCAGATGAAGGGAAAAAAGATCTGGGAGGACTATCTCTCCGAAACCTATATGGTCCGTGAAGACTACTACTCGGAGCAGCCCCCGCTGTCCCTAAAAGTATTTAAAACGTCCATAAATTACACGTGTCTAGCTAAATACGAGGTAGAAATGCTTGTGAAACTTAAAAGAGTCATGGGTGTTCCTCGTATTGTAGCGATCTGCGAAAACCCCCCTTCCATAATAAATGAATACTCTTTTGAGATTACCCTCAATGAGTGGCTTCAGGTGAGTCCCATACAGAAAAAGAGCACAACTCTCTTGAAAATATTTCAGCGTTTGTTGTCAATAGTAAACGAAATCCATAAAAATAAGATCGTCCACAATTACTTAACTGGCAACAACGTAACTATACGCCATATCGGGAACACCATTGAGCTTGGGGTTCGAAACTTTTGTTTGGCTACACATTTGGAAAAAAACGCCAAGCACCCCGGCAAAAGAAGGGACGCTCGGTGCTACCATGCCAACTGGTCGGCTGCCGAACTACACCGAAAACAAGAAGTTTGGTGGGTAGCAAACGAGCTCTTCCGCGAGGGAAAGGCAACTCCAGCTTCTGATGTTCATGCCCTCTGTTTCTTACTGAGTGACATGTCCAACCACATGCGGAAAATCCCGCATGGCTTGGATGCTATAATTGAGCAGGGCACTAGCAATGATCCCACCCAAAGACCTACTATCGGGGAACTGGATAAGAAAATTTCTCATATTTTAAGAAGATGATAAATAACGTTTTTTTTAACTTTTACTTACTTTAAACTTTGTTATTATTACTAATATCTTTATTAATACTATCCTCCATATAGTCTTTTGTATAATCTTTAAAAGAAAAATTAGATTGGACACTGCAGCTGACCTCAGGTGTTTAATAACTGGACACTGTTATCCATGATACACTAACGCATGCTTAACCTTTTGTCCAAATCTCAAAAACTTGTTATCGTTTTTTGCCGTTTTGATTAATGACGTCATTAATACAATGGTTATTTAAAACAGTAATGCGTCTAGTGAGGCAGCATTATCTTAGTGCTAAGGTGCAGGCACTGATTTGCTTCCTCTCGCTTTCAGGTACCGCCGATGGCTACCCTAGTGGTGAACAGGGAAGCAACCTTGCGTAAGTCTTCCTTTGCCAGTACACAGCCTCTTCACCATCAAGACTCCTGTTGTGCCTCCTCGTGGCAACACACGATAACTGGGTGCCTCTTGAGCTCAGGCCAGACCAGTTGGGGATCTCGGAGTAGCAGTGGGCCCGAGGCGCCTACCAACCACTGTCTCACTAGTCCAAGAGCTACCAGACAGCACCCCCGTCTATTTAACTGCTGCTATGATTTTTGGTTAGTTCGTACCAATATCTTCCAAAAACCATATGATATACATGCGATATCTGGGTACCCGATAATGGGAAGCAAAGATGGCCACCATGCAGCGTCAGTGAAATTTAAGAAAAAATTTAACTTTTGATCCAGTTGGCCTACAAACATCTTTATGGGATCAATATCCACTAATTTGGGGATGAGAAATTCTCTGGTGACATTAGTTTTGCATTTTGTTGGCATCCCCATGCCCAAACGCCCAAATTAGTAATAAAGAAGACCAAAAATAAAGCATTTTAAAAACTCAAACATCCATGTTGTTTCACACTTCCGACACAGTCATTTCACCTTGTAGGAATTAAAAACGCAATTAAACATTAAATTTTGTAAAATTCATGCAGGATACTGCAGTGGGAGAGGGTAAACAAAGTGAAAGATTTCAGAAAAATGCTGCTAGGAATGATGACGAAACTAAATTAGGCAGGCAGTTAAAACCTAAACGCGACAAAGAGAGGATTCAGATCACGACTAACTTAAATGTCTACTATGCAAACAGTAGAAGTATGAGAAACAAAATGGATGATATTAGGGCCTTGGTATGTACCGAAAAAATCGATATAATAGCATTCACTGAAACATGGATCAACCTAGACTCACGTGAGTTACCGGTCGAATACCAAATTGCGGGTTACAAATTGTTCCATACTGATAGGCAGACCAGGAAAGGAGGCGGAGTAGCAATCTATGTCTGGGATAATCTGAAGTGTGAAATAAATAAGGACATAATAACTGAGCAGAATACAGAAACAATTTGGATGGAATTTATAGACCTACCAACCTTGATAGAGTTAATGAGCGACTTATCTGGGATGAAATGCGCAGGGCTTCCATACACAACAAAGTCTGTATAGTAGGCGATTTTAACGTCTTTCCAAATAGATTGGACTAATCTTACGGGTAACTCAGTATCAGAGGATTTCCTCGAAACGATTCAGGACTGCTTCCTAAGTCAACATGTAACCGAACCCAGCCGGGGTAATGATATACTAGATTTAGTTCTGTCGAACAGAGAAAACTTCATTAGCAATGTCGAGGTAGGGAACGAACTTGCAAACAGCGATCACAAAGAAATTAGATTCCAGTTAGAGTTTCAGGTCAGACGTAAGGAAAATTCCATTAAAGTCCCAGATTTCAGAAGGGCAAACTTTGATAGTTTAAAGAGGCAGCTGAGAGAGGGGGTGTCGCGCTTGGGCGTGAACCTGACAGATGACACCGACCTGATAACGAGATCTGAGATTGTCGAGTTCCACTACAATTTAAATAATGGGTTACCTAATGCACAAAGGCAGAACATACCATACAAAAAACTTAGATCAGACAACAATGACCCTAAATGGATAAATAATTATTTAAAGAATATTATTGGCCAAAGGACGGCTATAGGTAGAAGTATAAACCGTGGCAAAATTTACCTCCGGGAGTATTATAAGGTATTGGCCGGTAGGATTAAGACCGAGATAAGAAAAGCAAAGAGGAATAATGAACTGAAAATAGCAAGGGAGGTGAAGACAAACCCCAAAGGATTCTACCAAAAGTATCAAACTAAAACACGAGATAAGATTGGACCAATACGTTCAGATACCGGCGAGCTAACTGATAACAACGGAGAAATGAGCAATAATCTGAATAAATATTTTTCAACAGTTTTCACCACCGAAAATTTAAACATGATACCCAAGGCACCGACTCTATTCAGAGATAGTGAAGAAAACAAATTAAGCGAGATAGTAGTGACTAGTAACGATTTTAATAAGCAAATAGACAAACTGAAGCCTAATAAGTCACCTGGTCCCGATGAGATATTTGCCAGAGTATTAAAGGAATGTAAGGAAGAGCTTAGTATGCCCTTGGCAAAGTTGTTTAACATATCATTAAAAACAAGTGTAGTACCAGAATCCTGGAGGATAGCGAATGTAATACCGATTTTCAAGAAGGGGGATAGATCATTATCCTCTAACTACTGCCCAATCAGTCTAACATCAATAGTAGGCAAATTACTAGAATCAATCATTTCAAACTCTATTCGAAACCACCTGGAGAAGCACAAGTTGATCAATGATCCCCAACATGGCTTCACAAGTGGGCGTTCATGTATAACTAATCTATTAACATTCTTTTCATCAGTTTTCGAATCGGTGGACGAGGGGCACAATTATGATGTGGTATATCTCGACTTTAGCAAAGCCTTCGACAGAGTCCCCCACGAAAGACTAATTAGAAAGGTAGAAGCGCATGGCATCAAAGGTAATATCCTTAAAGGATTAGGGCGTGGTTGCTGGACAGGAAACAGCGAGTGAGCATAAACGGCACTAAATCGCATTGGAGCAACGTCACTAGTGGAGTTCCCCAAGGCTCAGTACTTGGACCATTATTATTTATTATATACATAAACGACACAGATATCGGCAGAGACAGCAACATAAGTAAATTTGCTGATGACACTAAAATAGGATGTGTAATTAAATCTGACGAGGACTCTGCAAAACTACAGGAAGATCTAAACAAATTTTTCGAATGGTCGGAAAATGGCAGATGAAATTCAATGTAGACAAATGTAAAGTACTCAGTATAGGAGATGTAAACAGGGAAACCAGTTATCAGATGAACAACGATGCCATTGTGGAATCCGACTGCGAGAGAGATTTAAGAGTAATGATAAGTAGCAATCTTAAGCCAAGTAAACAATGTGTTTTTGCTCGTAACAAGGCTAATAAAGTACTTGGGTTCATACAAAGGAGTGTTAGTTACAAGACTAGCGAGGTCATCTTAAAATTATATCTAGCGCTTGTGAGACCTCACCTGGATTATGCAGTTCAGTTCTGGTCACCGTATTACAGAATGGATATAGAATCCTTGGAAGGAATCCAGAGGAGAATGACAAGACTAATCCCGGGCATTTGGAACCTTGAGTACAGAGACAGGTTAAAGCATCTTAATTTGCACTCCCTCGAGAGATGTAGAGTGAGGGGCGACATGGTAGAGGTGTATAAATGGAAGTCAGGGTTAAACAAAGGGGACATTACAAAGGTACTCAAACTATCCAACCAGGAGCGAACTTGTAACAATGGTTTTATATTAGACAAATTTAGATTTCGACGTGAAATAGGTAAACACTGGTTTGGAAACAGAGTAGTGGATGACTGGAACAAGTTACCAAATATCATCATTGACTCGAATACGCTGGATAGCTTCAAACACAGGCTGGATGCTTATATGAGCAATTGGGGTTGGGTATAAACGGGACTGCCCAGTATGGGTCAATAGGCCCGCTGCAGTTTCCTCCATTCTTATGTTCTTATGTTATTATGTATTGTTGTTGTTGCTGTTATTAGTGTACCTACTTACAGTGTTTCCCTTCCCCCCCCATTCCCTCTCTTTCCCTCACTCTGCCCTTCGCTCTACACCCCTCCCTTTCATCTACCTCTCTCCCTCCCCTTTCCTTCACCCTTCTCTTCCTATTCTCTCTTTTTACCTCCCCTCATTCTCCTCATCCTCCCTCCCTCCCTCCTCTCCCTTTTTCCTCCTCCCTTCACCTCCCCGTAGTCACACCTGTGCCCCGCCCTTCCTCCCTTCCCTTCTCCCTCATTCTCTTATCTCCCTCCCCCCCTCCCTCCCAGTAACACTATGGGTAATGGACATTAATAAATATATGCTAATAATTCAGTTATCATCGGAGGGTGTGTGTGTGTGTGTGTGTGTGTGTGTGTGTGTGTGTGTGTGTGTGTGTGTGTGTGTGTGTGTGTGTGTGTGTGTGTGTGTGTGTGTGTGTGTGTGTGTGTGCGTGTGTGTGTGTGTGTGTGAGAGAGAGGAAAAATCTCTCTCTCTCTCTCTCTCTCTCTCTCTCTCTCTCTCTCTCTCTCTCTATCATCATCATCATCATTATCAATCCATATTTAATGTTAACCTTTTTCTACCCCATTGTGTCAGTACCGAACGTCTGACTCGGGGACTTCACCTCTTAATATACCATTTCCTGTTTCTACGTGTCACCAGGTGTGTTAATTATGTATACCTTAGCTAATTTAGAGGGTGGCATACCTTTTTGAGGGGGGAGGGGGATAGGGTTGGTGAGGGTAGGAGGGGTAGGGTGGTGAGGGGGTAGGTAGGGTGGTGAGGGGAAGTATAGTTTCTGGTGGGGTATTAAACAGATGAGATGGTGGTAGTTGTGGTAGTGGTAATAGTGGTGGTGGTAATAAGTGGAGCTTGTTGTTGTTTGGGATGATGACGCCAGAACCGCTCTACTACCCCTGCCACCACACTACAACCACCATCAACACCACACTACAACCACCATCAACCCCACACTACAACCACCATTACCACCAGACTACAACCACCATCACCACCACACTACAACCACCATCACCACCACCAGACTCCAACCACCATCACCACCACCAGACTCCAACCACCATCACCACCACCAGACTCCAACCACCATCACACACACACACTACAACCATCACCACACACTTTACAACCACCAT
>NW_024733523.1:447500-515000 GCF_018991925.1 Homarus americanus | reverse complement strand
AGGACCCCCTCCGGAAGCGATGGCCTTGGGTACGAGAGTGTTGGTGGTGAGAACGCGGTCCACAGCAGCACCACCAGCAGCAGCAGCAGGGCGGGTCATCAATTCCGTGCAGTAACTCAATAAAGAGGCAGAGTTGACCGTGGCCAGGCATCGTGAGCTGCCCTTCCTCCATCCTATCCTTCCCCCTCCCATCCTATCCTTCCCCATTCCCCTTCTTCCCTTCCCCTAACCTACCTCTCCTCCTCTTCCTCCTTCCCCCTTCCCCCCTGCCTTCCCTTCCTACCCTCCCTTCCACCCTCTCTCGTCCCATTCCATCCCATTCCCTCCTCTCCTCCTTCCTCCTCCTTCCCTTCCTTCCCTACCGTCTCCCCTCCCCATCTTCTTGCCTACTCTCTTCTCTTCCTCTTTCTTCCTCTCCTCTTCCACTTCCTCATTTTGTCCCCATAGTCCCATCACCTCTCTCCCCTCCTTCCTTCTCTCTTTCCCTCTATATAATCTAATCCCCACTCCTCTCTCCCCCCCCCCTATCTTCTCCTTTGCTTTTTATTCCTCTATCCATCTTTATTCCATGTCCTCTATCTCCTCATCTTATTATATCTCATCTTATTCCCCCATCACCACCCCTCCCCCCCCCTCACTCCTTGCCCCCCCTCTCCCCCTCTCTCTCTCTCTCCTCTTCCTCCCTCCTCTTCCTTCCTCTTCCTTCCTCCTCCTCCTCTTCCTTCCTCCTCTCTCCTTTCTCCTCCTCCTCCTCTTCCTTCCTCCTCCCTCTTCCTTCCTTCCTCCTCACCGAGTCTGCCTGTTGCCAATTTTCGTGCCAGAACTGTACCTTCCACAGCTCATTACGGTCATGTGGCTGGTGTCCGTAGTGGGGTTGATGGCGCCCTTCGTGACCTACCAGGTTAGTCAAGATAATTGGTATCTCTTTCCCCCGTCGCCCCGTGATTGTGAGAACATGGGTCCTGTGTGTGTGTGTCTGGTGTGTGTGTGTGTGTGTGTGTGTGTGTGTGTGTGTGTGTGTGTGTGTGTGTGTGTGTGTGTGTGTGTGTGTGTGTGTGTGTGTGTGTGTGTGTGTGTGTGTGTGTGTTTTGTTCTGTGTGGTTTAGTTTGGTTGGGTTCTACACACCTTCCACCAGGTAACTACACACCTTCCACCAGGTAACACACCTTCCACCAGGTAACTACACACCTTTCACCAGGTAACTACACCTTCCACCAGGTAACTACACTTCAGGTAACTACCTTCCAAGTCTTCACACCCACCAGGTAACACACCTTCCACCAGGTAACTACACACACCTTCCGGGCCACTACCAGGTAACTTCACTTTCCACCAGGTAACTACACACCTTCCGGCCTCCTTCCACCAGGTAACTACACACCTTCCACCAGGTAACTACACACCTTCCACAGGTAACTACACCTTCCACCAGGTCTTCCACACACCTTCCACCAGGTAACTACACACCTTCCACCGGGTACCTACACACCTTCCACCAGGTAACTACACACCTTCCACCAGGTAACTACACACCTTCCACCAGGTAACTACACACCTTCCACCAGGTAACTACACACCTTCCACCGGGTACCTACACACCTTCCACCAGGTAACTACACACCTTCCACCAGGTAACTACACACCTTCCACCAGGTAACTACACACCTTCCACCAGGTAACTACACACCTTCCACCGGGTACCTACACACCTTCCACCAGGTAACTACACACCTTCCACCAGGTAACTACACACCTTCCACCAGGTAACTACACACCTTCCACCAGGTAACTACACACCTTCCACCAGGTAACTACACACCTTCCACCAGGTAACTACACACCTTCCACCGGGTAACTACACACCTTCCACCAGATACCTACACACCTTCCACCAGGTAACTACACACCTTCCACCAGGTAACTACACACCTTCCACCGGGTAACCACACACCTTCCACCGGGTAACTACACACCTTCCACCAGGTAACTACACACCTTCCACCAGGTAACTACACACCTTCCACCAGGTAACTACACACCTTCCACCAGGTAACTACACACCTTCCACCAGGTAACCTCCTTCCCTCCCTGTGTGTTGTCCTACTCTCTTTATCAGATGTTGTCATGCCTCGTCATTAGCGTCTCTGTGTTACGGCATCCGTTTCTCTCCCAGTCTGCTATGATCGGGGGACCCTTCTTTAAGAGTCAAACCCCCTTTCTTTTCTTCTTCCTTTTCATTAAATCACACATACATACACACACGGACGCGTACATACACACACACTAACGGATACATACACACACACGCGCATACACGCACTTATGCATACTCACGCATACAAAACTCTCCCCTACAGCCTACCTCCCCCTCCCACCTCTCCCCCTCTCACTTTCCCTCTCCCACCCTCCCCCAACCAACCTCCCCCTCCCATCTCCTACCTCTCCCTCCCCCCCTCCCACCTCCTACCTCTCCCTCCCTCCTCCCACCTACCCCCTCTCACTTTCCCTCTCCCACCTCCGTCCCATCCTTTTCCATACATTGCCTTTGTGTCTTACCCTCAGATAACCGTTATAATAGTTCTCTTTTTTTCCCCCTTTCCATCCTTTTCCACCTTTCCCTATATTTCCTTACCTACGAATGGAATGGTTCTTTCCTCACCTCCCCGGACAGTCGTGAGGTAGGTGTCAATTGTTCATCTCTCTCTCTCTCTCTCTACCCTCTACAACAGACGGATGTTCTGTTTTGCCACAGTGTGAGATCGAGAAATTGAAGGACTCTGATCTGTTCAATGTACCATAAGTTTTTGGAGGAGGAAGTGGAGGGAGAGGAAGAAGTGAAAGGAGGGAGAGGAAGAGGAGGAGGAAGAGGAGAGAGTGTGAAGGAACAGTACTCAAAAGTTTTGTCTTCTCTCTCTCTCTCTCTCTTTCCCTCATCACTTGGTTACCACCCCCTCCTCCCCCTTACCCTCTCCTCTACCCCTTTATTTCATTTAACAACACCCTCCTTCCCCTCTCTCACCCCCTTCCCTCTTCCCCCCCCTTCCCTCACCTTGTTGTTTTCAGTGAAGTAAAAAAATAGTGTTCATTCTTATACAGATTATCACTATGTTGTATATACATGTGTGTGTGTGTGTGTGTGTGTGTGTGTGTGTGTGTGTGTGTGTGTGTGTGTAAAGGCTCGCATGAGTTTAAGTAAAGGCTTTAGAAAGTATAATGCTCGTGTAAGTGGCTCTGTAAGTGGCTCGTGTAAGTGACTCGTGTAAGTGGCTCATAAGTGACTGGAATTTCTAAGATGGTGAATAATTTTATTATACGTCAAGGAAAGAAGAGACATACAAACCCACATTAATAAGGAAATATAACTTAGTAAAAATAATATAGTCACTTTAAACAGAGATTTATACTACAATACCTTTACTAAATAACCTTTCTCCTTCTATGATTGACGACATTTTTCACATCTGTAATATATAGTAAATTAATGAGAATCGGAAAAGGGAAAAAGAACGTGTATAATTCCATATTAGTCTTGACCCAGTGACCTACAGGACTCCGGCGGTCACTCCTACAACATGGTCTCTACGTCCTTAGGTATATTGTCCTCTGTCACCTGTTTTGTATTCCTGAAAGTTTATAGAAAATTCCTTCGTTAAATTAATATAACAACATAGGTGTACAGTACAGAAGACAGTGGTATGTAGTTTATAATAATTACATATGCATATTTGTCTTGTTTACAGTGTCGTGCAAGTTGAAATGTGTTAAGTTAGTCAGTATGGTGTGTGTGTGTGTGTGTGTGTGTGTGTGTCAATCATTTTCTGTAAACCTGGCCTCACCTTCAGTGTGATAACAATTTAACTTAACAGACAAAGGATTCTGACCCTTGAGTCTTGCCTTATATTGGTAGCCTTGTTATCCTGGTATGATAACGACCATAAGTGGATTGGCCAGTTACTGTATTACCTCTCTATGTATCTCACAATCAGACATACCAACCCTACCGAAACAACAGGAGTCATAATGTTACTTTCGATACCCGTCTGGCCCAGGGTTGGATAGATTCATTATTGACTATATGTATGTATGTATGTATGTATGTATGTATGTATGTATGTATGTATGTATGTGTCCCTTTACCTCACACCAAAACACCTCGAATCAAGTTATTTCACATAGATGTAAACTTTTAAGGAAACACTGTATCAAGTTTAGCAATATACAAGTAAAAGAGTACAGATATTTTTTTTTAATTTTGTCATCAAGTTGTATACGATTTGATACACAACTATGTCTCACAAACTCAAACAAACACTCACATACAATACTAATACACAGGTGTGTTTGTGTGTATGTTGAAGAGGTGAGTTAATGATACAGTGATGCCTAACACGTGTTGTATACCAGCTGATGACTGTATACATGTGCGAGCACTAATGACTTGTGGCACTAAATTATACATTGGTCTGTACTCTTACCTGTTGTTAAGTATACTGTGGTGAAGTATCCATAGAGATGCAACTTATACATATACTCTTGCCTATAGAAGTATATATGAAAAAGGATGCACACACACACACACACACACACACACACACACACACACACACACACACACACACACACACACACACACACACCGAGAAAAGGTTTGATGACCCAACATATTAAAACATAAAAAAATAATAATAATTTGAAAGACAAATTAAAGTAAAAGGGGTTGTTATTAATCATACTAAGTAGTACTTGACCTAGTGACCCTCAGGGCTCTCGCGGTCAGTCCTACATCCAGACCAAGACAACACCTGAGTCCTTTAGAAATCTTCCGGGTTAAAAACTAGACAAATAAGAACATAAGAACATAAGAATGGAGAAAACTGCAGCGGGCCTATTGACCCATACTGGGCAGTCCCGTTTACACCCAACCTCTATTGCTCATATAAGCATCCAACCGATGTTTGAAGCTATCCAGCGTATTCGAGTTAATGATGATATTTGGTAACTTGTTCCATTCATCCACTACTCTGTTTCCAAACCAGTGTTTACCTATTTCACGCCTAAATCTAAATTTGTCTAATTTAAAACCATTGTTACGAGTTCGCTCCTGGTTGGATAGTTTGAGTACCTTTGTAATGCCCCCTTTGTTTAACCCTGACTTCCATTTATACACCTCTACCATGTCGCCCCTCACTCTACATCTCTCGAGGGAGTGCAAATTAAGATGCTTTAACCTGTCTCTGTACTCAAGGTTCCTAATGCCCGGGATTAGTCTTGTCATTCTCCTCTGGATTCTTTCCAGGGATTCTATATCCATTCTGTAATACGGTGACCAGAACTGAACTGCGTAATCCAGGTGTGGTCTCACAAGCGCTAGATATAATCTTAAGATGACCTCGCTAGTCTTGTAACTAACACTCCTTTGTATGAACCCAAGTACTTTATTAGCCTTGTTACGAGCAAAAACACATTGTTTACTTGGCTTAAGATTCCTACTTATCATTACTCTTAAATCTCTCTCGCAGTCGGATTTCACACTGGCATCGTTGTTCATCTGGTAACTGGTTTCCCTGTTTACATCTCCTATACTGAGTACTTTACTCAGTCACAGGAGTTTAAATTTTAAGTGCACTTTCAGGCGGGATTTTAAATATATTAATTAATTAATTTATATATTTATTTATTTATTTTTTGTCGCTTGTAAATTTCTGGCTTGGGTTAGTTTAGGTTAGGTTAGTTTAGGTTAGATTAGTTTAAATCATCCTTCTTATGTGTCGTGTGAGGTTGTATTTCTTTACTTAACCAATATATTTCACGTTAAATTCGACTTTAATGGTATTTTTAGTCCAATATATTTTTCTTCATAATTCCAGGTTTTTTATCTATCATGATGGAGGGTCTGTGTAGAGGGTCTGATGCCTCATGATGGAGGGTCTGTGTAGAGGGTCTGATGCCTCATGATGGAGGGTCTATGTAGAGGGTCTGATCCCTTTATTCTTATCCCTCAAACAGCTGGTGGGTCAATTCTGGAATAGACTGGACTGGACTGCTGGCATTGTGGTGTATTTCTGACATATATATGATCATAAACACACACACACATTATTCATACACGCGTATATATCTCCAGAGAGTTAATAGTATACAGATATTAATCCTCAGCTAGAAAAAGAATGTATTTGGATTTGTCTGTGTACAGTTGGAGATAAAATTCCTTGTATACTATTGAGACCCATCTGGTTGAGGGGTCAGAGAGGCAGGTAAGAGAGTAATGGTATATAATATTAATTGACTTTGACTTTTCTTTGAATTATATAGTTTTGTTATAGGGGTATGAGTGAATTATAGCATATATTACCTGTATACTAATCACATATATGACCCTGAAATAGATGGAAAATGTTGTCAGGCATTGAGATAATTTGAGCAGATATTATAGATGAAATTATGACTTAAGATAATTACTATAATCTGTGAATATTACTCCTAGAAGGATATAATTATATTTTCATCAAAATAATTATATAGAGAGAATTCATTAAACCTTGAAAGAAAAACTAAATTAAAATAACACGAGAAAAAAAGTTTAAAGAATTTAGCTGGAAAAACAAACACACAAACACACGCACACACACACACACACACACACACACACACACACACACACACACACACACACACACACACCTCCAAGATATGTATATGAATGAAGGTAAATAATGCTATGTAGCTGATTTATGACACCAGGTAAATGCAAATCAATGAGAGACAGGTGACGTTTATCTCCGCATGGTTAAATTATAATAGCAGACGTGAGGCAGAACATATCAATAGTCAAAACTTCAACACTTGCAGTTCGGTTCTGTAAACACAACTTGAATAAGGTCTTGTGGGGAGTTTATTTATATATATAATGTGGTAGTAGATGTGTCGATATGCCTCTATGTTGATGATTGATGAGCATGGGTGTATTTAAATCATCCAGTGTGTGTGTGTGTGTGTGTGTGTGTGTGTGTGTGTGTGTGTGTGTGTGGTGTTAGGGTGTGTTTATATACTGTATGTGTGTATATACTGTATATGTGTTTATAAGTGTGTGCGTATATATGTTTGTGTGTGTGTGTGTGTGTGTGAGCCAGGTGACCTCGTTATCTCGCCCACAGAGGAACTGCGTCAAAGGAGTGTATTTCCTCCTACTGACGGGTACCTGTAGGAGTCAGTGTTACGCCACCTGTTGAGGACCTCACACATTCTCTCAACAACCTACTCGAGTTTCCTCATCTTGCCTTTACGCTTTCTCTTTATTTTTATCGGTGCTTCACATCTCCTGATTTGTTGTGGTCATTTCTTATTTCCTCTGTCGTATTTTGGAGCGTCACCTGTTGGTATGTCTTGAGTGTTTACAGGTGTTCTCTCATTAATTTGTTTCATTATTATTTCTTATGTCTTTTATTTCTGTTTTCTATTCCTTTATTTTATAGTCGTGTGTGTGTGTGTGTGTGTGTGTGTGTGTGTTCTGACAGGTAAGAGCTCTGATGGAATAAACTAAAATGTATAAATAAGAAGAAAGAGATAATAATAATAAAGGGAGAGAGAGGCAGGAGAAGAGAAGAGAGAAAAAAGACGATAATCTTCCCCGTGTTCGAATTGGTCTATCAATCGTGTAGTTAATGACGAAATGAATGACAATTATGGAGCGCTTCTGACTGTCGCTTGACCAGGACCACCGCAGGCTAGCCATTACAGGAGTTATTGTACGCCATTAAGTACACCCTTAATACGGAAACCACAGCCACACGCCATTATCCTGCACCATTATCAAGTGTGTGTGTGTGTGTGTGTGTGTAAGGGGGGTGAGGCTGTCTGTCTGTGTATGTATGTATGTATGTATGTGTGAGCGTGTGTATTTTGTTTGTTTGTTCATGCATCCGTTCTTCCGTTCTTCCGTTCTTCGTTTATTAGCGAGATAGTGTGATGGTAAACTCCACTCTTGGATTCATACTGTAATGCGTATAAACGTCGCTGTTAATCCTTTTGAGTCTCTGTCCGTGATATAAGTTCTCTATCTACTAACACAGCTTCGTCCTTAACCATCGTCAGATTTGGCACGTAGGGTGAAGTCCTCCTCGGAATGGTTCTGAGTGGTATGAATATTAAATATATTTTCATTTGAGGTAAGAATTAAAGAGTTAGTCATACGCCCGCCTGTGATGATGAGCTCTCTTACTATTTCCAGGAAGAACAAGGCTGGGGTAGATGCCTGTACATTGACCCAAACTATCGTACAGCAACTGAGAACGAGTTGGGGGTGGAGAGGTGAGAGAGGAGGGGGGGGTTGACAAGTGGATCCTAAATGAACCCTGTGTATAGGACTGGTTCTGTTCACTCATACCTGTTATAATCAACACACATTAGGGAGAGGGGGGGAGGAGAGATGGTTCACACGGGAGAGGTGGTACACACACACACACACAGGAGGTCGTGGTTGGGGGGCTCAGGCACGCCCCAACGTCTTCCCTTACGGTCACCTCACCTGATTTTTCTCAGCCAATGAAACAAGACACTGAGGTTTGCTAATCATTTAATGAAGGTTGTTGTAACGGATTCTTTCCTGGTTGTGGTTGTAGCGAATGTCTTGGTGTGGTTGTGATGATTCCTCTTTTCGGTGTGGTTGTGACAAATTTCTTTCTCTGTAGGATTGTTGTGGTAATTGTGGTTGTGAAGAGTTGTTCCCTCTGTATGGTTTGTGGTTGTAATGAGTTTCTTCCTCAGTAAGGTTGTGGTTATGGCGACGAGTTCCTTTCTATGTAGGGTTGTGATTGGAGTTGTAGCTATAAGACACGATTCGGTTATTAGTGCTTATGTGGTTGTTTTTGGGTGGTATATGTTGTGGTTGTGATGTATGAATGGGCTTGGCTGTGTGTAGTCGTGGTTGTAAATGTCTTTGTTACGGTTGTAGTTGTCTTTGTCGTAGTTGTAATTATTTTTGTAACAACATCAAATCAATTAATAACTTAAAAAGGAGTTAATAAATAAAAAAAAATAAAGTTATTACCAACTCGAACGAACGTGAGAGAGAGAGAGAGAGAGAGAGAGAGAGAGAGAGAGAGAGAGGGGATACTTACACAGTTTACTTGGCTGTCAGTGTTGAGGTTCTCGTAAACACCTTTGTTATTACGAGCTGCCTGGCCCCTTCATCTGGCAACACTGTATAAATACACACCTGTTGACCTGACCGCCCAGGTGACACCACATAAATAAATCGCTGGTCCTCCTCCATCTATACCTGGCTTCATCAGGGTACCAGGTAAATGTCTGATTGTTCGAAACGACTGAGTGAATCACTTCGGGGTTGTCATTACTCCTTCCTGACGTGCTGTGTGAACGTGATACCAGGAGGCAGTGTTTAAGGTGGAGTGTTCTGAGGAGGTGTGTTCTTGGGGTGTGTTCTTAGGAGGGTGTGTTCTTGGGAGGGTGTGTTCTTAAGAAGGTGTGTTCTTGGGAGGGCGTGTTCTTGGCAGTGTTTGTTCTTAGGCCGTGTGTTCAAAGGTGTTTTACTTTGTTTATGGGAAAAATTGATTGTTTTTAATACTTTCTGCTTGATACACACACACACACACACACACACACACACTCAACTATCATGTCACTCTCCTCTCTCACATCACTTTCTTCTCTCTCACTTCATTTTCATGTCACTTTCTACACTCTTACTTCACTCTCACGACACTCTACTCCTCTCCCATTCGTCTCAATGTCTCCTCTTACTTACCACTCTCCCTCTCTCTCTCTCTATTATCCCTGTCAGGCCTCGGAGTGAGAGGGCCCCTTCGCTTCTTCCTCCTCCCCGGTGTAGAGAGAGAGAGAGAGAGAGAGAGAGAGAGAGAGAGAGAGAGGCTGTGGTAACGACAATACAGGGGGGCTCCTCGAGGGATATAGTTCTGGTCAGATTGCATTGAGGAGATGTAACAAGTCCGGCTTCCAGAGTGGCCGGACAGACGCCTCGTGTCACTCTGTGGCCAGCTGACCGTGCCGGCCCACCACACCTCTTACACCACTACCAGGACCTCCTCACTCCTCCTGGGCCTCCGTCGGTGTTTATCCCAAGGTCTGTGTCATCAGTATATGGCCAAGATGAGGTGTAGTTGAGGTTTAGGATGATCAGTTGACGGTGGGATGTCGGCCTCGGTGATGCTATTAACCGGCGCCTGGTGTATCTCCTCTAGGGCGTCCGTTTTTCCCATTTCATGAGTGACTTGACGTCCTTCCGTGCCGCTGAACAGGGATCCCCCAGCATTGGATTAGGACGGGGATGGTCATGAGAGAATGTGAGACAGGAGAGGGGCATTCTATCCCTCCCTCTCCATTCCCTTTCCCCTCCTACCCCCATCCCTATTCCCTGGTATTTATTTACATATTCTCATTCGTCTGGGTGGCTTTCATTTTGATTGGTGTAGGACAGTTGTATATCGGCCTCTGACAGCAGCTGCTCCCCCCCACCCCTCCCCACTCCCCGTCCACCCGCCTCGCTGCCTCCTCCTCCTCCTCCTCCTCCTCCTCCGTCGTAGAGCCGAAGAAGAGAGGAAGGGAAGGTTAGGTTAGCTGGGCCCGGGTGATACTCCCCAAAAAACTTTCTTCTGGGGACTTGTGTGTTTATGGGGATATATTTCTGCTCGGTGTGTGTGTGTGTGTGTGTGTGTGTGTGTGTGTGTGCGTGATTTTATTGTACTGTAAAGTTATGTCGGTTTTTGGTTAGGTTAATGTAAGGGTGAATCGGACGTTGTAATACTAGTGGTTTTTTTTTTATTGTAATATTTATTTATTTTTTGTTATAGTAATATTAGGTGACTGTGGCATTTGTGTTATGAAAGTTGGTTAATAACATGTAATATTTTTTCTATATGCTGGCGTATTTTTAACCAAAGAATCGATTTGTTTTTTTTGGTTCACCGATGACATGTGTGTTAAATGCCACCAAACACGCTTATTTTTTTCAAACACAAGAATGCGTACTTATTATTATTAGCATGCGTATTTTTAACCACAAATATGCGTAACGCTTTCTCCATACGCTTAAACAATGAACACGCTATTTATACATCACTCCTTCCTACTTCCCTCACTACCTCCTTCCCTATACTCCCTCCCTCCCTCCCTATACTTCCTCCCTCCCTATACTCCCTCCCTCCCTCCCTATACTTCCTCCCTCCCTATACTCCCTCCAAACAAATTATCTGTCTTGCCCTACGAGGCGTGACGCAACCACCATCAGATTCCTTCCTCCGTCACCAAAGTTTGGGAGACCACCTTGGCCGCAACACACACACACGAAGGGTCTGTCACACCGGGGTTTATAAATGTCTTCCCTCACCTCCACAGTTGACAATAGAACCAAAGGTGTGGATTCGGTGGAGGGATTTTTCCAGTTTACCTTTGGAGGCTTTGTTAAGGGGTGACGGGCGTGGTAATCTCGGAGGCCACCGGAGGCACGCGTCACACTACCTCCTCCGTCATACAGGGAGTCAGTGAGTCAGTCGCGTTATTCTTGAGTTTCGTCTCGTTAAGGTGGTTGGTGAGTATGTGTAATGAGGGTGATTAGGGGGGTAGGGGTGATTAGGCGGTTGGGGTGATTAGGGGGTTGGGGTAATTAGGAGGTTGGGGTGATTAGGGGGTAGGGGTGATTAGGGGGTAGGGGTGATTAGGAGGTTGGGGTGATTAGGAGGTTGGGGTGATTAGGAAGTGGGGAGATTAGGTGTTGTTGTTGTGCTGTGTTTGGTGGATCTCTGTCCTATCTCTGTCATATCACCCGTCCTATCTCTGTCATTTCTGTCTCATGTTGTTGTCATATTACTGTCTTTTCACTGTCCTATCTCTGCCATATTACTGATGAATGAATGAATGAATGAAGAAAGAAGTGAGTGAATGAAAGAAAGAAATATTCCAATACAAACGTCAAATTACCTTATCAAGTGTCGACATATGAGACATTCTTACAGTTTAGACAAATTGCGTTAAGGACTGACTAGAATATTTCAAATTATATCTTTTAGAAATTGAATTAGATTTTGAATTTGGGTAATTGTGGGATTTTTTCATTTACATTCATCTAATATTTTTGTTCATATGTATTTTTTTTTTAAATTGCGACTGTGACTTAATCAGCTTGTTAGAGTGACCAGTAAATTGGATACAGTTATACAGTTTAAAATGCCACGAATTCTAGAGTAACTGGCAGGTGTAATACAGTGACTGGCAAATGTAATACAACGCTACAGCTGTATTTCACAAACAGAATATACATAAGTAAGAAATAATTAATAACATCTTGAGTTAACCATCATTAACTACGACACATTACTTAAGCATAAAGTGATACAGGATATTTATATACTTAACACTACTTATAAGGATATATTGTTTGGGGTATAGATAAAAATAGTTGTTTATTAAGTGTATTAAGGTTTTTATATTTTTACGATCGCATATTAAGTAGTTACAGGTCCTATATCTAGTAGTTACAGGTTCTATATCTAGTAGTTACAGGTCCTATATCTAGTAGTTACAGGTCCTATATCTAGTAGTTACAGGTCCTATATCTAGTAGTTACAGGTCCTATATCTAGTAGTTACAGGTCCTATATCCAGTAGTTACAGGTCCTATATCCAGTAGTTACAGGTCCTATATCTAGTAGTTACAGGTCCTATATCTAGTAGTTACAGGTTCTATATCTAGTAGTTACAGGTCCTGTATCCAGTAGTTACAGGTCCTATATCTAGTAGTTACAGGTCCTATATCTAGTAGTTACTGGTCCTATATCTAGTAGTTACAGGTTCTATATCTAGTAGTTACAGGTCCTATATCTAGTAGTTACAGGTCCTATATCTAGTAGTTACAGGTCCTATATCCAGTAGTTACAGGTTCCATATTCAGTAGTTACAGGTCCTATATTCAGTAGTTAGGTCCCATATCTCAAGTTACAGGTCCTATATTCGCAGTTACAGGTCCTACATCTAGTAGTTATGTTCATATTCAGTAGTTATGTCCTATATCTAGTAGTTACAGGTCCCATATCTAGTAGTTTTACAGGTTCTTATATTCAGCAGTTACAGGTCCTATATTCAGTAGTTAAGGTCCTATATTCAGTAGCGTTACAGAATCCTATCGGTAGTTAAGGTTCTTACATTCTGTAGTAGTTACAGGTCCCATATCCAGTAGGTACAAGTTAGCAGTGAGTCACAGGCCTGGTGGTGGGACGAAGCCAGGATCCGGTGGGGACGGGACCTGAGACCCGATATCTTTCAGGCTCCTCCCCTGTTGCAGGTGGGGCATCCAGGGTTTCAGCCTCCGGTACCATCATCACTACTACTACTACTACTACTACCACCACTAGCCACCACTACCCACCACTATTACCACCACTATTACCACCACCACTACCACCACTACCACCACTACTGCCACTACTACCCACACCACTACCATTACTACCACCACCACCACTACTACTACCACCACCACTACCACCACCACTACCACCACCATTACCACCACCACGACTACCACTACTGTTTGTGGTTCTCTCACTCGCTGGTATGTGAGTGGTAACGATGGAGGAAGAGAAAGGAGAGAATAGATAAAAGAGTTAAAGAAAGAGTATGACGGAAAAACTAAGCGACGAGAGAGAGAGAGAGAGAGAGAGAGAGAGAGAGAGAGAGAGGAAAAAAACTATCTCTATTCTGTTTCTACGTCTCTTTACTGCTGGCTTTCTCTTTATTTGTTTATTTGTTTCTTTGTTTGTTTGTCTTTTGATATATTTCACCACGTTTGGTTACTTTAGACCTAAACTACATAAAAAAACTTGTTTACATCTTAGTTATGTAATCTGTTGGTAACACACACACACACACACACACACACACACACACACAGTCCATCACAGTTGCAGCCATTACCATATATTTCCATAATGGTGTTATCTGGTCAACTAACCATTTAAAAAAGATGAACACTCTTTTGTAATCCATTCACTGTATCGGCCGCCATAACCCGTGCAAATATGTAATTCCTGTAATATCCTCAACATTATTACATACGGGAGCTGTGGTAATGAATCATGTATGTATGTATGTATGATAAGAGATACATATATTGTATTCATAGCCGTGGTTCCGTATAGTAAGGTGGTTATGTATGACCTGATTATGTAGTGACTGTTCGTAATGTATTCAGTGTTACGTGTTACTTGATCCATTGTCTGGCGTGACGAATTGCATGTTGTTGTTTTTTTAATGGTTTTTCTTATCTTATTACAAAAGTGTGATGTGTAAAAATTTGTAGTATGTAAATTAGTTATAAATAATGATTTGTTATATAATCTGTCTCACGATGATGATGATGATGATGATGATGATGAACGTTCAGATTGTGAATGAATATATATATCAAAATCTAGACATTGTTTCTCGGTGACCCTGTGTAGAATTCAGTTGTCATTATCAGGTTATTAAGGTATGATAGTGAGGGTAATGATGAAGATAATGATATTGATAGCATTGATACATATCATGCTCATAATTTATTAGATAATATTTATATTTTAATTGTAATAATGATTGTAATGAAGATTGATAATGATTAAAACTACAATGATGTTACTGATAATGGTTATAATATGTCAAAAGCAAAAACAACGATAATAATAATATCAACAACAATAATCATAATAATAATAATAATAATAATAATAATAATAATTTTATCTTTTACAAACAAGTAATGTCAAAGAGAGAGAGAGAGAGAGAGAGAGAGAGAGAGAGAGAGAGAGAGAGAGTGTTGTCATGGACGGAGGTAGAGGGGGACTCACCTGGTCCCGGCCGGGTAGTGTGGCGGGCGTGGCAGCACTGGAAGCCCCCGGAAACCTGCCCCACAGGTACCAGGTTTCACAGAGTGTAGAACATGGCCAACAAGAATCAGCGGTTTAAAATTCTCAAGTAGTGACTTTACACCGCTCTGTTCTCGTGGCGTGTCGTCTTTGTGCAATGTTCTCTTGTGTTGGTGAACAGGTGGATTAGGAGGGGGTGGGGGTGGGAGGAGTGGGGGTGTTTTGTGAGGGGAGGGGAGAGGAGTAAGGGGAGCTTGAGGTAGATGTTGTTGTGGGTGGTATGGGGAGGGAGCGAGGGAGGGCAGGGAAGGAGGGAGGGGTGTATGGATATGTGGAGGGAAGGAATGGAGGGAAGGAATGGAGGGAAGGGAAGGAGTAAGACGTATATAGTTAACACTTAAATATTCTTCTTTAATCTTTATATAAAAAACAGGTTTAGAATCGAGGTTAAACTAATTACGTCTTCATCATTGTACAGGTAAACGTTTATACTTTATTTTATTGTACAGGTGTGTGTGTGTGTGTGTGTGTTGGTTGTGGAATGTAAATAATGTCTCCCTTTGGAAATTCTTCAAAATATTACACCACAGACCGACACAGCCATTCCTAGTATGGGTCGTCAACTCTGTGCCTCATGAGACCAAACTTCTGATGATAAAAAACAAACAAAACAAGAAAGCGATAAAACATTAAATACCCAATAGTTAACAATGTTACTTTATTGTCACAAATAACCTTTTCATAATGAGTTACTTATGTTAGTAAGAGACAATGAAACGAGAGATTATGAAAAAAAGATAATTTTATTTTTCTCTTTTTTGTCACGAGTGAAACGGCGGAGGAATTAAAGACTTGACAAAACAGTCTCTTCCCTGTTGACGTAACTGTGTGTGTGTGTGTGTGTGTGTGTGTGTGTGTGTATACGTTTATTAACACCTGTGTACCGACGAGTTAACACCTCGGGCATTACACCGCTAATACAACACGGAGTTAACACACTGTATCATAACAAGTTAACACCTGTTGTTCTACACCCAGATGAACCTTCACCCACTACACCCGAGTTCCCCGCTCACACGCAAACAGTATATCCACACCCACTCAGTATACCCACAACAAATTCGTATACCCACACAAACATCCAGTATACCCACACACACCTATAGTATATCCACACCCGCCCCTCACATCCATACCCACCCATCCACACCATGACACCCATTGAACACCACCTGCGTCGGGTAGCTCTATATCCGGTGTTCCTGTCCGACTGACCGACTTACTCACCATGAAAGTTTTTTGTTGTTCACCTGTCCGGACTAACGCAGCTTATCATCACGTCTTGTTTGTTTGTTTTTTTGCTTTTTTTTCGTAATAATAGATTATTTATTTATTTATTTTATTATTATTATTATTATTATTATTATTATTTTTTTTTTTTTTTGAGGGGGGTGTTTTTGACCTAACTGATGGATGTTTTAGGGAATATGAGGAGGATTTAATTTAAGTGTATCTGAAGGTAACTAGTGACACGTTTCTTGATTTCGCTTACATGAAGTTACCCCGCCGGCTCTCTCTCAGAATAACCAATAACATATCTATCATTAATTTTTTTCTCCTTACCTGGTCCAACAACGCAAATTAGAAACTCACCTGGACAGGATACCCGGATTTGTGCTGTTCTCATGTCGTATCATGTGCTTTGTGGCTTGACTTGAGAACCCACTCTCTCCCTCTTTTCCTGCTCCTCTTCCCCCTCCCCATTCCTTCTCTTCCTCTCCAATCCCTCTGTCCCTTCCCTGCTCCCTCACTCCCTCCCCGTTCCCTCTCTCCCTCCCCACTCCTTCTCTCCCTCTCCACTCCCTCCTGCTCCCTCTCTCCCTCTCTCCCTCCCTACTCCTCTCCCTCTCCACTCCTTCTCTCCCTCCCCGCTCCCTCTCTATCTTCGTTTATCACCAATTATTCCCCTTCCCCTTGTATCGTAGAGGTGTAAAGCAGGTAGAGAGAGGAATACAGTGAAACCTCCATATAACGGACTTCTCTCTGAAGGACCCTCGATATAACGGAATTTCATCGCGATATAATTCGTTAGATGGAGGTTTAAGGTGATAGAAAGGTGGAGAAGGTGTGACTATTGGTGGAGACTGGAGGCCACGTTATAAATAGTAGTAGTAGTAGTAGTAGTAGTAGTAGTAGTTTTTGTTGTTGTTGCAGTGCCATTTTTAGAGGGTCGTCATCTTAAAAACTTGCGAGGTCGACTATAATAATGTATTAAAGGGATTTGGTGGAATAATCTTGCAACAGTAAAATTATGCAATGTGGTTTTAAAATCATGACTCATGTTGCCGTGTGTTGCACCTGCGTAAAACACCTAACCTAACCTAATTTATGGAGTATTTTTTTTTACTTCACCTAACTTAACCTAACCTAACCTAACTTAACCTACTTTTGTTTCATTGTTTCCAAGTTTATGCAATTTTTTTCAGTTTTTTTATATTATTTTTACAACATTGTCATCTTTGTGTTTAACTGCGGTGTAAGTTGATTTCTTTACATATATAATAAAATAAATAATTATAAATATTATAATTGTAGTCTAGAAACAATTAAGAGTAGATATACTATTATAATTATGATGTTACTAAGGGTAGTTCATTATCTCTTAAGTCCAAAGATTTAACCTTTAATTAGGATGATTAAAGTCTTAAATACGATGACTTAAACCTTTGAGGGGTAGTAAAGGGGTTAAATTGTTGTACTCAAGGGGTTAAGTAATCTTATTCAAGGGATTAAGTCATTGTGCTCAAGGGGTTTAAGTATCATATTCAAGGGGTTATGTCATTGTACTCAAGAGGTTAAATCACCGTACTTAAAGGGGTTATGTCATTGTACTCAAGGGGTTAAATCACCGTACTTAAAGGGGTTAAATCATTGTACTCAAGGGGTTAAGTCATTGTACTCAAGGGGTTAAATCCTCGTACTTAAAGGGGGTTAACATTAGCTCCTGTGTTACCAAGACTGTTATTAACATAGCTAATGCTTCCTCTTCGGCCAGTACCGATACCAGTACTGATAAGAACAGCCCATAACGGTAGGACCCCACCCCGCCCCGCCGACCCCACCCCCGCCCCGCCCACCCCACCCCACCCCACCCCCGTCCCGCCCACCGCCCAGCTTATTTTACCTGATGATTAAACACCGTAACGCTACCTGGGAGGATTAGGTTTGGTTACATAATGTTACGTTACGTTATGTTTGCTTTAGGTTAGGTTAGGTTAGGTTAGAAAAGGAAAGGAAGGGAAGGAAAAGAAAGGGAGATTAGTTAAGCTTGAAGGTGTTTTAATCTTAAGGTGAAATAAGCTGTTGAGGGAAGAATATTCAGATGGTCCAGAACAGATACTAAGATTTATCCCTCGTCTGAATTTTCATAGGAATACAATTTCAATATTTCCCCCGTGATCCATTTTTCTTCACGGCCAAGCGGATTGTTCGTGAAGATTTTATCAAGTTCACTTTCGTGACACCCTCTAACCCCCCCCTGTCCTCCCTGCCCCCTCTGTCCTTCCACCCTGCCACACGACTCCACCTCACCCACCCCACTCCACCCCACACCACCACCCCACCCCATCACACCACCACCACCCACCCCATCCTCACACCACCACCCACCCACCCATCCACCACCACCCACCCACCTCACACCACCACCCACTCCACCCATCCACCACCCACCCACCTCACCACCCACTCCACCTCACACCATCACCCACTCCACCTCACCCACCACCCACTCCACCTCATTCACCACCCCACTCCACCTCACCCACCACCCCACTCCACCTCATCCACCCCCCAAAATCTGAATAAGCTGTAAAGAAAGATTATCAAGTACAGGTAGAGTGTTTTTTGTGTGGTAAAGGAATAGACAATACCTCGTTATTGAGTTGTGTTAGGTAAGAGGGTAGTAAAGTCTCTCTCTCTCTCTTTCTCTCTTTCTTTCTCTCATCTACTTTCCCTTCTTTGCTCTCTCCTTCTTCTACCTCCATATCTCCCTTTTTTCTTTCTTCCTCCACCCCCCTCTCTCCCTTTCTCCTCTCTTCCTCCTTATAATTCTCTCTTTCCTTTCTTCCTCCCCCTCCTTATCTTCCCCTTACTCCCTTCTTCCTTCTCTCCTTCCTTTCTTTCTCCCTCTCTATATCTTCCTCTCCACATCTTCCCCTTACCTTCTTTCTTCTCACCCCCTTTACCCTCGCCTCTATTACACACACACACGCACACGCACACGCACACACACACACACACACAACAAAAAGGGCGGGCAGAACTTATTGACACAAGGTGAACCAGAGGAGAGCAGATTAACACGTGGAACAAGGGAACCTCAACTGAGCGCCGCTTACAATATCAATACAGAGCGCAATTAATGAGACAACCGGGGCGAGTTATGAATAGAAATTATCTCATATTCTTTACAATTCTTTATCTCTGTGGTGTCTTGGGCTCCAGGAACTCATAATAAAGTTTATAGTTCCAGATATAGTCGGTAGGTCAGAGCCAAGACAAAGAAGATGTCTAACCTTTTCCAATCACTGGTCCCGTGTACAGCCATCTGGGAGACGCGTCTGAAACTGCTCACTTCCAGAGAAAATCTTCAGTGGGATGAAAACAGCTGTTGGTGAGGGAGGGACGGTAGGGTCGAGGAGGATGGTACGGTACTACTTTTAAAGGAGTTTTTCTCATAAATCAACGATTATAATGTATTCACCGGCTTGAGAACTATATATACCACACCTGAGGGATATACTTGAAAATATATCCGAGGCGAGTCTTATTATTCAGGTGTATTTAGCAAAATTTTCAGGGCCCCGAAATGAAGGAACGAGTACATGGTGGTGAACACGAAAGAGGCGTGTCCTCTGATTGGTCGACGGTGCTGACATCTGTAGGGCGAACACCCAAGTATGAAAACACAGACCCGTCCTTAACTCGCCAAATTAAATCACGGGTGGGAGAGAGTGGAGGGAGGGGTGGGTGGAGGTGGTGGGTAGTAGCTGACTTGTTGTGAGTAATGTTATTGTTCTGATACCATTACGATAGAAGCTTCACTTGCTGGGGGATGGAGCACATAGTCAGTCTAATTAGCATACAAGAGAAATTAAGATTCAGGTGATGATGGTGTGTCACGGAGTCTTATGGCGTGGCTACAGGCTCTTCACTCCCTTGCTGTAGTGACCTGTACCTTGCTGTAGTGACCTGTACTGTACCTGCGTTTTGTAAGTACCGGGTGTTACTTAGGCTGACTTTATAAGTACTGGGTGTTACTTCAGTTAATTTTATAAGTTCTGCATATTGTTTTGTTAAGTTTATAGTGACTTAATTTTTTTTACGGTTTATTTTGATTAATTATTAAGTAAACTTCGGACAATTTTATGATAAGAATTAATCCCGATAAATTTTTTGAAAGCGCTGAGCTAATTTCAATTAATCTTATAAGTACTGAATTAATTACCTTCATATTATAAGGAATAGGTTGGTTACTATGTTAATTTTATAAGTATTGCGTTAATTAATTTCAGTTACTTAAATTGAAACTTAAAATACTTATAAACTTTAAGAGATGACTTAATACTTTAGGAATCTCTCTCTCTCTCTCTCTCTCTCTCTCTCAATCATTCATTATGCTGCAAAATCTCAATATATAGTCACTGTCTTGTATTGTGTGTGTGTGTGTGTGTTTGTGTGTGTGTGTTTGTGTGTGTGTGTTTGTGTGTGTGTGTGTACAGTCATGGTCGTCAGGCTGGGTAGGGGCGGGGTCAACAGCTGTGGGGAGGCGTGGCCGACTCCCCGATTTTGTCCTCATGAATATTTGGATTTAGAGAGAGAGAGAGAGAGAGAGAGAGAGAGACTAATCGAAAATACCATTCAGATTAACGATATCAATCACCCATGTATGTATATAAGATGATAATGAGAATAAAAATCACCCAAATAAATGTTTTATATACAGGGTGATGGAAAAAGAATTACCAAGATTCTTATACATATTAATTAAAGTCTGGGCATTATTTTACACCCTGTATATATTTATTGACACAGGAATAAAAGATAGATATATTTTTCGGTATTTTTTATTTATTTTTTTTCATTTATTTATTTATTTGTTATTATATTTGATTTAACATTTCTTTTATTTTATTTTTTATTGTATTTTATTTTATATTTATTTGGTTATTTTTTTTTTACTAAGCGCCTGAAGTGATATAGAGCAAAGGTGGAAATATTGGTACAGGAGAGAGAGTCCCATTTACATCACGTAATAGGAAGAAGGGTTAAACGCTAATGAAAAGACTTAAAAGGTAGGGTGTGGATGGGAGAGGGGAAGTGAGAGGTGTGAAAGGGGAATTGAGAGGGGAATGAGAGGTGTGAAAAGAGGGGGTGAAGAGAGGGGAGCTAAGAGGTGTGAGAGGGGAATTGAGAGGGGAGGTGAGAGGTGTGAAAAGAGGGGGAAATGAGAAGAATGAATACGAGAAGAAATGATGGAGAGGGGAAAGAAGATAAGTGAGAGATATGTAAGGGAGGGAGGTGAGGGAAAGGGAGCGGGGGTAAAGGGTGAATGGTAAGGACAGGAAGAGGAGAGAGAGAGGAAGGGATGGAAGAGGAGGTGAAAGATATAGTGAGAGGATGGGAGGTAGATGGAAGGAAGGGAAAGCAAAGGGTATGGACAGAAGGGGAGGCGAGGGAGGGTGCGACCGGATAGGAGGGAAAGGGAAGGGGGAAGGTGAGGGGAGGCGAAAGATATGGAAAGGGGAAATGAGGGGAGTGGAATGGACGGATGTTGAGGGAAGGGGAGGAAAGGGATGTGGAAAAGGGGAGAGGAGGGAAAGGGGCGTGGAAGAGAGGGAGGGGAGCGAGGGGAAATGAGGGGAAGGAATTACTGGCCAACTTGTCACCAACTCTTCCATCTGGCGGTGATCAAATTCTGTTTTCATCTTCCGCTAATTTGCTCGTTCCGCTAACACCCCCCCCCATGCCTCCCCCCATGCCGACCCCCCCCCATGCCACCTCCCCCGCACGGACACCCTCCCTACTAACACTGACACCCTCCCCGAACACTGACACCCTCCCCGAACACTGACACCTACCCCCAACACTGACACCCCCCAACACACACCTCGCCCCCAACACCCCCAACACTGACACCCCTACCCCCAACGCTGACACCCCCCAACACTGACACCTCCCCGAACACTGACACCCCCAACACTGACACCTCCCCCAACACTGACACTCCCCCAACACTGACACCAACACTCCCCAACACTGACCCCCCAACACTGACCCTCCTCCCAACACTGACACCCTCCCCCAACACTGACACCCTCCCAACACTGACACCTCCCCAACACTGACACCTCCCCAACACTGACACCTCCCCCAACACTGACACCTCCCAACACTGACACCTCCCCAACACTGACACCCTCCCCCCAACACTGCCGCGTCCCTCTAACAGTCTGGCGGACATACATACATACATACATACATACATACATACATACATACATACTCTCCCATGTCAGCTTCTCATCTATAAACAAGAATCAACAAACAATAACAGTATGGTAAGATATCAAAACAAACAAACAAACAAACAATAACACACCCATCCTAAAATTACGTCACACTATCACTTTAACCATGCATAACTATCATCAACCATCAATTAAACTTAAACTACCAAACAGACCTTCACACACACACACACACACACACAATGCAAACATCACATTAACAAAACACCAAAACAAACCAATTAATCAGGTTCATGTATTACAATCACCCCCTGGCTGACCTTTGCTCATTATGACCTCTGTGTAACCCCTCCCCACCTCTCTTCCATCCTCTCTCCACCCCCACCCCCTTACATCATCCCCTCCCATCCTTTCCCCACCCCCGTCCATCCCCTCCCATCACCCACCCCCCATAGGACTACCAGATTCGGCCAGGTCTATTCATGGATGGATTCACCCGAAATTTGGGCAATAGATCATCACCATGATTACCATAAGCAGTATGACCCCAACAATCAGCATATTAAGCACTTGACTGCCAATAAAACGGAATATAAGGGGTGGGGGAGGGGGAGGAGGGGGGGTAGGAGTTGGGGATAGGGACAAGGTGGGGAAGATAGGGACAAGGTGGAGGGGTGGGTGGAGACAAGGGGGCAGGTAGGGACTGGCTGGAGATTGAGACATGGGGAATGGTGGGGACAAAGGGAGGATGCGAACAGGGAGGTTGGGGACAAGGGGGGAGATGAGGAAAGAAGATGGGGACAAGGGGGGGACACAAAGGGAAGGTGGGGATAAGGGGGGGGAGGACAGAGGAACGAAGGGAGGAATATAAAATTGATTAGCTGATGGCTATTCACGCCGTTTAAATAATGCATTGATTGGGTCCTGGTATTTATGGTTAATGATTGATGGCAGTGTGGGTGACTAATGATTATTTAGGGGGAGGTGATAATGGTGCAAATGGCCGCCACTGTGAGAATTATACCATCCTCGGTGATTACCAACCAACAACCCTCATCCTATTGTTGTTGTGGGTGGTGGTTGGTTGGTTGGTTGGTTGGGGTGGTTATGGTTGGTTGGTAGTGGTGGTTATGGTTGAGATGGATGTGGTGGTTGGTGTTAGTGGTGGTGGTGGTTGATGTTAGTGGTGGTGGTAGTGACGGTTGTGGTGGATAAGTGGGTTTTCTGTTGACGATTTATCACATGTGCCTATATACGTAATACAATAATTCTTATTTTTATACTAATTGACAATAAAAATTATATGTAGTGTTTTAAGATAATACATATATGTTATCAGTCATAGTAAAAATGTAAGCTATGTTAATATTGGTATATGAAACGAGGAAAATGAGAATATTGTCTTAGATAAAAATGAAGGACAATTACAGTGTTTAACAAGAGCATCATCATCAAGTGGGAATCGACTACTCCTCCTTCAGGACTCACAACCAATCGATACACTTCCTCCTTGACCTCAGAAGTACAGCTTGAGTCGATGCCGAGGTCCCTAGTGTGTGTGGTCACGAGTTGGGACTTAAGCTGTGTTAGTGCAGGGTCGGTCTGGCTGTCGGATATGAAGAGAAATATTTAAAAGAAACTCCCTCGCATAGGAAAAACATTCTCAGTCAGTCAGTCAGAAAGTGTGGGGTGTTGGCTTGGTTGAGGTATAGATGCTCTCTTTCCATTACTGATAAGATGGTCATTATAATACTCCGCCATTTTGAGAGCTGTATAAATATGAGACTAAACTTCATGTACACATAATAGCTGTTGTCATATATGTGGTTTATCTCAGTGTAGTGATTCTTTATGTATGTGTCCACTGATGGTCATTGTTGTGTGGTGGAGGAGGTAACACTTGTATGACTGAATGGTGAAGCTCTGATACACTTTTCATTATATAATTAAGACAATGTTTGATACAAGCTTGTCCCAGAACGCAATAAACTGAGATGTTATCTTCTACAGCAACAAGATCTGGACTACAGCGCAAGAAAGGCGAAGAAGACAGTACCATGAAGTAAAGAAAACAGTCGTTGAAGACAAATGAAGAAAGGAGACTTTGAGGATAGCTCCTTGAAACGAAGAAAATTTAGTGAATGAGAGGCCTTGGGACCAGACACGACTGTATCACCTTCACGGTCACAACTGTGTAAAAGCTTGTCGAGAGTACAGGTAGTCCTCCTCCCTGTTCCATTGTCAGGTACATGATGTCACTCAGGCCTGACACGTGGCTACACACCCGAGTGACAGCTCTGTCAAGTTTGAAAAGGTGTTACATGTCCTGATGGATTCCATTTGGCGGATGGCACCAGCGGCGATGGAACTCTTGCCCGGCACCACTGTGTTTTATACCTGCTGCAGCCTCTCACTCAGGTGGTTGACTCAAGAAGACACCGCCACCAGGGATCACCTTGAAGACACATCTGTGGCGGAGTCACCTGAGAGTCAACAGAATACAACTCACACTTGTTAACAGTCACAGGTTGTAACTTACAACAGCTGGTACACTGAGTTGTACCTAGTGTTGTACAGTAGTGAGGTCATGTTTGGAGATTACTTTGTCCTCTCACACTATTATAAGGATCTTATATAAATGTCGAGAAAACAAGAAAACAGACAGTAGATTTTTCTTAGATTAGAATTTTCCGGAACTCTTTTTTTTTTACATAAGAAATAAGTTTATCCAAAATAAATTTTTTTACGAGTCAAACACAGCGTGTGAGTAAACTACTATTGGTAAATATGGTAATATTTTCCTTTCGTCTTGCACAGGATCTCCACCACCACCTCCTGCAGAAGGGACCTGACCGGCCACACCTACGACTCCCGCACCTCCAGTCACAACCATAGTCGACGTATTGTAAGTGTTTGTTTTACTCTGTTCTTAACACACTACTCCCTGGTCTGGGGTCACCACACCCTGCTGTATGTAAACTTTGGATCACCTGCAGATTAGGTACCCCAGCTTATTTCACCTGATGATTAAACACCCTAGTGATACCTGGGGTAGGTTAGTTAACGTTACGGTGTTTAATCATCAGGTGAAATAAGCTAGGGTGCCTAATCTGCAGGTGATCCACATATGTCGTTAGAAGCGCCTCTCTGAATTTCACTTCCGTTCGTCCTGACACACACACACTCCAGTGAACTCGTGTCACGGGAGTGTATGTTCGAGGAAACTGATACCCATTGTTTACCGCATCACAATACGTCTTGTCGTGTCGTAAGCCCAAAACACAGTGCCGCACGTCTGTGTTACCACGTTTCGACGACGGATATACCATTGTTATCACCTTTCTCCTCCGGGTTTACCTTAATTAACCCTGTCACACCTGGAGTAACAATTTGGTAACGGCATAAATGAATAGGTGTTATGGTCGGGATATATGATTTTTTAAGCAAGATTTTCAGAAGACTAACCTAACTTAACCTAACCTAACCAAACCACGCTAACGCTAGCCTAACCTAACCAAATCAACCCCACTTCCTTAGGTAGCGGTAGAGTGGTTAATCTTCAGTTGAAATAAGCTTTGGGGAGTGAATCTTCAAAATAGGATCCTTATTTACTGTAATATTATGATACTTGGCAACTTTGCTCTCTACCGACACCTGGCACGTAGTACAGCCATGAGTGTTATGAAGTGAACTGCAACACACGATGCAACATTGCTATTGGTTTGACCCCTTTATAGGTCCCTTTATACGTAGGTCTAAACTTAGAGACATTGACCGAAATGTTATATACGGCACGTCTCTTTTAGTTCTCGCTCTACACATAACACGTCTTTAGATCTCTCTCATAAGGTGTTACTTTACGGATACTGTCCTGTGCTTTAGATATCGCTCATAAGATAACGCCCTCTAGATTTCGTTCAACAGGTATCTTGATATCGTCCAATAGATAGGGCTGTCAAGATATCATCGATCAATAAACAGCACCCCACTAGATATCAGTCAACAGATAGCGCATTCAGGATAAAACTATAGCCCAGAAGATAGCGATCTCTGGTTACCGCTCAACAAACACTGCTCTTGACATAAACACTGTACGGATATCGCTCCATCTTCCGTAGTTCAACTTTGCATCCTCTAGTGTAGAGACCCATCATAAGCCAGGGTGTAGAGGGGGTGGAGGACGACCTTAGACCAGATTGTCACTTAGCGATCTCTTTCTCCTAAGCTTCCCCTCGTGTCACCTTGGGGTTAATGTCAACCTCCAGACCACCTGATGCTTATTTGGAGGTGCGAGCTAGTTGCTGGGCTCTGCTGCTGCCCACTTAGCGATGTGAAGATAGTTTTGCTTTCTCTCGTTCTGTTCATCTTCAGGTGTTGTATCTTGTTATCGCTGTAGGTGTTGTTACTTGTTCTACTGCTGCTATTTTTGCTGTTTTTGCTTTTTTTTTGTTCATGTAGTTGTTTTCGCTTGTTGCTGTGAATGTTGTTGTTCTTACTACAGTTGTATTTTGTTGAGGCTCCAGTTGTTGTTGTTGGTGGTGGTGCTGTCGTCGTTGCTGCAGGTGCTCTCGTCGATGCTGCAGGTGCTGTCGTCGCTGCTGCAGGTGCTCTCGTCGATGTTGCAGGTGCTCTCGTCGATGCTGCAGGTGCTGTTCCTAGTGGGGGGGAGGCGCCGCCGGGGTACCAACTAGTGGGGGACTATATTAACTCTCTAGGCCTGTTTGTCATCCATTCATTGCTTATTAGATTGTTTGGAAACTCTTGAACGGGCAATTGGCTTCCAGGAGACTTGATCTTCGTCCGAGGCCGTGCACGAGACCTGGAGTGTTGCTCTGACTGCACTGCTCCACACACCTCAAGTATAACCATCCAACCTTACATGCCTCTCATAACTACAGATAAATAATGAGTATAGATGACATGAAGGAGTATTTAGTCTTATGTAGTTTATTGAGGGCGAAATCGGAGGGTAGGTATATGTGTTCGGGCAGTCAGGGAAGGGTAAGTCAGGGTTGGTTGGAGGGATCGGGACGCGCCCCTTGTAAAGACCAGTGTTGACAGTGCTCTTGCGACCGCTCGCCACATCGACTACTGCATATTACAACAAACCTCCTGCAATAAGGGCTCTTCCATCATACAAATTCCATATATTCTGGTCCTTGTGACGCCGGGTCGCCTGGGAGGACCTCAAACACAGCTCAATAACCTTGTGTGTCCTTAACTCTCTAACCTTCCACGCCGGGGATAGGAGGGCTGAGGAGGGTAGGGGAGGATAGTTGTGTTGGGGGGGATGGTAGTGGGTGACTTTTGGTGATACAAGCGCCATGTGTTCCTCTGTCTACAGTTTAGCCCGGAACAGATGGGAGAGGACGGGTGCAAGTGGATGTGGGATTTATGGAGGGAGTGGATGTGGAGGAAGGAAAAGAAGGAGGTTTAAGATGGGGTGAAGATGGAGGGAAGGGGAAAAAATGAAGGTGAAGAGGGGGTGAGATAAAAAAAAGGGTGGAGACGGAAGGGACATAAAAAGTGGAAGAGGGCAGATATTGGTGGAGGGGATGATGACGTCACATGACCCCAAGATGCGTCCATGGTGGGGTCAGGTCAGGTCAGGTCATTTTAAGGTTTAATTGTGTTTTCTTCAGATTTGCAATGATAATTATTTTGAGAGAAAGCAAGCACACACACACACACACAAACACACACACACTACCTTCGTTGGTGAGCTCTGAGGTGACTCAAGAGGCCGATACGGGGCCGGCAGGGCTGTCCACAGATGTTACACGTGTGGAGAACGCCATCCATCATCACTATACATAGCACCCTCCATCATCACTATACATAACACCATCCACAATCACTATACATAACGCCATCCATCATCACTATACATAACACCATCCATCATCACTATACATAGCACCATCCATCATCACTATGCATAACACCATCCATCATCACTATACATAGCACCACCCATCATCACTATACAGTACATAACGTCATCCATCATCACTATACATAGCACCATCCATCATCACTATACATAGCACCATCCATCATCAATATGCATGACACCATCCATCATCACTATACATAGCACCATCCATCATCACTATACATAACACCATCATCATCACTACATATTAGATAGTTAGGGGCAGTGTGGATACAGCACACTGTATACTAAACCTTCGGTACACAAGGATTCAGCATGGCCGGTAACTGCACTCGACCGCATTCACTTCCCACAAGTACTAAACTTGGGTACCCATTTACAGCTGGGTGAACTGGGAGTGCCCGGGAATCGAACCACCGACCCCTGGAACAGGATGGGAGCGTTGTATACACTTGTCCGCCGCACTCTGTTTATGGTAAATAAATAAATAATGGTAAATGGTTAGTAAGTGTCGTTAGGGCATAGGAGATGTAATGACAGAACAACTTAATGGTTAGAAAATAATGGCCAGTTATAAGGGTATTAACAGAGGTATCAGAGCGTGACGTCAGTTTTCCAACAACTGGTGATTGGGCGGAGCTCAACACAGGATTATCCGTATCAGCCAATCAGCCACAATCGCTCTTCTCTGAGTACTGTTAAGTGGGCGGAGCTTAGAGAGGGATTATCCCCATAAGCTAATCAACTCCGAGGCCTCTGCTCTCTATAATGTTAATCCTTTAAAAGCTATGATTAAAACAAAGGACTTTTTTTTTACCTCTGTGAGACCTGACCTGTTTTACCTGTATGAGACTTGATCTGTTTTACGTCTGTGTGACCTGACCTTTTTTTTACCTCTGTGAGACCTGACCTATTTTACCTGTGTGAGAATTGATCTGTTTTACGTCTGTGTGATCTGACCTTTTTTTTACCTCTGTGAGACCTGACCTATTTTACCTGTGTGTGACCTGACCTTTTTTACCTCTGTGTGTCCTGACCTGTTTTTCCTCTGTATGACCTGACCTTTTTTACCTCTGTGTCCTGACCTGTTTTGTAGCTCACTCCTTGAATCTGGAATCAGGTGACCTTTGTTTACAGAAGAATGATGTTATATACTGGAGTACGTCTGGTCGCTCTCGTTTCTCAGCTCCTAGTAGAGAAAGGTGTCTCTCAGCTCTCAGTAGTGGAAGGTGTCTCTCAGCTCTCAGTAGGGGAAGGTGTCTCTCAGCTCTCAATAAATGAAGGTGTCTCTCAGCTCTCAGTAGAGGAAGGTGTCTCTCAGCTCTCAATAAATGAAGGTGTCTCTCAGCTCGCAGTAGAAGGTGTCTCAGCTCTCAGTAGAGGAAGGTGTCTCTCAGCTCGCAGTAGAAGGTGTCTCAGCTCTGAGTAGAGGAAGGTGTCTCAGCTTTCAGTAGAGAAAGGTGTCTCGGCTCTCAGTAAGACAGGTGTCTCTCAGCTGTCAGTAGGGCAGAAGGTGACTCAGCTGTCAGTAGGGCAGAAGGTGTCTCAATTTTCAGTAGGGTAGAAAGTGTCTCTCAGCTCTCATTAGGGTAGAAAGTGTCTCTCAGCTCTCATTAGGGGAGAAGGTGTCAATCAGCTCTCAGTAGGGCAGAAGGTGTCTCAATTTTCAGTAGGGTAGAAAGTGTCTCTCAGCTCTCATTAGGGTAGAAAGTGTCTCTCAGCTCTCATTAGGGGAGAAGGTGTCAATCAGCTCTCAGTAGGGCAGAAGGTGTGTCTCAGCATATATTAAGGTAGAAGGTACCTCTCAGCTCTCAGTAGGGCAGAAGGTACCTCTCAGCTCTCAGTAGGGCAGAAGGTGTCTCAGCTCTCAGTAGGGCAGAAGGTGTCTCTCAGCATATAGTGGGAAAGGGTAGTGTCTCTCAGCTCTCAGTAAGGTAGGGTAGAAGGTGTCTCAGCTCTCAGTAAGGTAGGGTAGAAGGTGTCTCAGCTCTCAGTAAGGTAGGGTAGAAGGTGTCTCTCAGCATATAGTGGGGCAGGGTAGAAGGTGTCTCAGCTCTCAGTAAGGTAGGGTAGAAGGTGTCTCTCAGCATATAGTGGGGCAGGGTAGAAGGTGTCTCAGCTCTCAGTATGGTAGGGTAGAAGGTGTCTCTCAGCATATAGTGGGGCAGGGTAGAAGGTGTCTCAGCTCTCAGTATGGTAGGGTAGAAGGTGTCTCAGCTCTCAGTAAGGTAGGGTAGAAGGTGTCTCTCAGCTCTGTCAAAAGCAAGCGGTATTGTCTCTTGTCTCTTGATGATTGTTTTGCCTCAATAATAAGCAAATATTTACTTACATAGGCTTTGAAGATGTAGTCTCCAGGTTTATGTGTATTTGTCCGTAACTCTCTTAAGCCGTGTCCGTAACTCTCTTAAGCCGTGTCCATAACTCTCTTAAAGCCGTGTCCGTAACTCTCTTAAGCCGTGTCCGTAACTCTCTTAAGCCGTGTCCGTAACTCTCTTAAGCCGTACCCGTAACTCTCTTAAGCCGTGTCCGTAACTCTCTTAAAACCGTGTCCGTAACTCTCTTAAAACCGTGTCCGTAACTCTCTTAAGCCGTGTCCGTAACTCTCTTAAAGCCGTGTCCGTAACTCTCTTAAGCCGTGTCCGTAACTCTCTTAAGCCGTACCCGTAACTCTCTTAAGCCGTGTCCGTAACTCTCTTAAAACCGTGTCCGTAACTCTCTTAAAACCGTGTCCGTAACTCTCTTAAGCCGTGTCCGTAACTCTCTTAAAACCGTGTCCGTAACTCTCTTAAGCCGTGTCCGTAACTCTCTTAAAGCCGTGTCCGTAACTTCTTATTTTTCACCCACCTTTTCGTTTCCCACTCATCATCTTCCAGTCCTTCCTTCCCACCTACATCTTCCCTCTGTCCTCTCTCTCCCTTTACAATTACTTTTCGAAAATGAATATTATACACGGAGATATTACTTAAACGGGGTCATTCATACTTATAACATGTAGAGATTTAAGTAATGCATTTAAGTAGATCAAGACTTCTCATTTCCACTACTGAAAGTCTGATTATTTAAGTAGTTTTGTAAGTAATTTTTTTTTGCCGTCTCATGTTTTACCGCTGTAGGTGACCTCTTGGTTGTACCAGTGTTGCATGTAAGGGATTATTGCAGCACGTGCCGAAGAATGACAGTCATCGTGTGTGTATGTGTGTGTGTATTCGTAAGTGTATTCGTCCATGGCCATTGAACCCAGAATGTCTTGGTGGTTTCTTCATCAGTGTGGTGTGTGTGTGTGTGTGTGTGTGTGTGTGTGTGTGTGTGTGTGTGTATGTTACAATGTCTTCCCTTTTTATTATTTTATGTTTTATTTTTTGTTGTGGTTTTTCCTTTTTTTTTCGTTGAATTTGTCTCTCTCTCTCTCTCTCTCTCTCTCTCTCTCTCTCTCTCTCTCTCTCTCTCTCTCTCTCTCTCTCTCTTCTCTTCTCTTCTTCGTGCTTCTTCTCTCCCTTTCTGTCTTCCACCTCTACTCTTTCTTCTTTGTTTCTCTTCTTCCTTTTCTTCCTCTACCATCCCCTCTTCTCATTTCCTCTCCCCCATCCTCTCTTCCTCCTCCTTCCTTCTTTTCTCTCCTTCCTCTAATTCCATCTCGTACATCCACCTTCTTTTCATCTCTTCCTCTCCTCTCCCATCTTCTCTTCCTCCTCCTCTGTCTCCATCTTCTCTTCCTCCTCCTCCTCCACCTTCTCTTTCTCCCTCAATTTTATCCTCCTCTTCTCCCTCCTCCCCCTCCTCTTCTCCCTCAAATTCCTTCCCCTCCCTCTCCCATCCCCCTCCTCTCCCTCCCTTCCTTCTTCTCCTACTCCTGCTGGTGCTGCTACAGGTCGGTCCACCCTTGATGATATCCTGGCCAGACGTCCAAGTAAGGCAGGTGGCCCTTGGTTATATCAGGTAGGTTAAACACCCAGGGATACTGAACACTCTTGCTTCGTCCCGACCCTCTTCTTCTCCTCCTCTTCTTCTTCTTCTTCCTCTTCTTCCTATTTTTTCTTTTTCTTCTTTCTTCTTTTTCTCCATCTTCCTTCTCCTCCTACTTTCCTCTCCCTTTCTTCTTTCTTTTTTTCTCCTCCTTTTCCTCTCCTTTCTTCTCCTCCTTTCCTCTCCCTTTCCTTTACTCTTCCTTCCTTCTCCTCCTCCTTTCCTCTCCTCTTCTTCACAACCTCCCTTTATTTCTCTCTCTCTCTCTGTCGTCATCACATTGTTGTGTTTCTACTTATTACGATGTTTATTTACCTCTTCTTCACTTCATGATTTGGGGGTCCGACCTCTCCTCCTCCTCATCCTCCTCTTCTTCTTCTTCTTCTTCTTCTTCTTCTTCTTCTTCTTCTTCTTCTTCTTCTTCTTCTTCTTCCCCTTCCTCTTCCTCTTCACGATCGCCCTTTGTTCTCCTCTCTCTTTTGTTATTACTTCCTTGTGCTTCTTTTTTATTGTTTACGTCTGTTCATGTTATTATCTCTCTCTCTCTCTCCTCTCTCTCTCTCTCTCTCTGTCCAACTTACTCGGCAATCCCAGACACAGGGGTATGCTAGAAGCAGCCCACTTGGTTAATCTTTGCAGGTAAACAGGTGAAGTGCTTGATCCAGGAACTTGGCCTCAGAGGCGCAGCCCAGCAACCAGTCTCCTCCCACTACCCCTCCTCACTGCTCTTACCCTCCCTGTTTAAACTTCTTGGCCAGTCGTTGTTTTTACCATCTTTTAAGACTTGTTTAGGTCTCCTGGAGGTCTTGCTTCAGTTTTACCAGGTGCTTGTTTGATTTTTTTAGTTGATTTCTTGCTTAATATCAGAGTTTGTTTGGGTTCATTTGATTCTTTGTTTATTTTACTTGAGTGGTTTTTTTTTTTTTTTAGAAGTCAGGGTTTTTAGCTCTCTTTAAGACTTGTTTGGGCTTCTTGTTTAGATTCTAGTGGCCTTGATTGACTTCGTGGTTGCTTGTTTGGGCTTGTTTGTTCCTTGTTTTTCGGCTTTTATGGACTTATTTGTTTTTCAGTTCCTTGATTGTAACCTCCTGGAAGACTTGATTGTTTAACTTCTTGGGTCTTGAAGAATTGTTTAGATTTTTGTGGCCTTGTTTCGTTTCTTAAGTGGTTGATTAAACATCTCGCCTCCTGTTTGAGTGCTTGTTTAGGTTTCAGTCTTTTTTAAGTACTTGTTTATAAGTCTTGCCTAGTTGCTTACCTCTATTGCCACCTTGTTTGACTTTACGAATTGTTTATATACTTTTGCATCCTTGTTTAGTATTATACCTCTTGTTTATTTACCCTCTTGACCCTTGTTTAGATCCCGAGTCCTTATTGCTTACATTCTTGTTTAGATTCTCGAGTCCTTGATTATGTTTTCATGCTCTAGTTGCTTAATTTCTTGCGAGGTCTTTTGTTTAAGTGGCCTCTTGTTCAAATTTTAAACCTCTTTGCTTAGATCTTATGAGTCCTTGCTTAAGTAACTTGATTCCTCCTCCTGTAGTTCCTCTCCCTTGTTTGGATTTCTCAAGTGGTTCGAACTGTTTTTTTTTCCACCTCTTATCGTATTGTTTAGTCTCTTCCTCCCCCTCCTTGTTTAATTTCTTACTAACGCTCAGTAGTGAAGGCCAGTCAGTCCCCCCTCCTCCTTCTCTACTCTATCAGTACCTCCTTCTCCTCCTCCTCTTCCTCCTTTTCCTCCTCCTCCTCCTCTTCACCTCCTTCTCCACCTCCTTCTCCACCTCCCCCTTCACCTCCTCCTCTCCCTTCACCTACACCTCCTCGCCCTCTCCCCCTCCGAGTGTTACCTTTGCTACGTCTCAAATCCGGGAACAAGTTGTACCTCCATTTTTTGCTCCTGAGGGTTACTAGCTCGTTATAGACGGCTTAATTCCCTGTCCAATTAGATCGATATTGTTGACGAATTTGGTGTAGCTTTTGTTTACTTAGTTGTATATAATTGTTTTGCCCCCAAGTCGTGTTATATAATAGATACAATTAAATTATTTTTTTTTTAATTTCTCTTTTCATGCTCGCCAAAAAAAGCCGCAGGTCAATACTTTTTTTATGGAAATATATTAAAATTGTTGATATAATTCGGGTTTTTTTTTCTCTACGTGCATTTCCTATAGGGTCACCCAGGGAGAGTAATGGATTGTATATTTCCTCACCAAAACGTTGTTGATATCAAAGACCAAATCGATTTATCTTACCACATTTTACTTCTCAGGGTAATTAGGTTAGTTTAGTTGACGGTCACCTGATTGTTAAAGCTGATGGTTACCTGGTTCTCCTGATTCTCCTCTTCCTGTTATCATCCTTTTTCCTTTCATTTTTTATCCTATTCCTTTTTTTTTCCTTGTCTTCCTCCTCCTATTGGAACTTCATCTCTACTCCTTCCCATTTTTCCTACCCTACACGGTCGGGTTTCCCCTCATTCATTTCACAATCCCCCCTCCCCATTCTCCCCTTCCCCTCTTTCCCCATTCCCTCCCCTTCCCCCTCTCTCCCCATTTCCTCCCCTTTCTCCTCCTATATTCCCCCTTTCTCTTCTGCCCGTTCCCCTACTCTTACCTCTTCCCCTTCTCTTACCTCTTTCTCTTCTCCTTCTCCTCTACCCGCTTTCCCTCCACTCCTCCTTTCTCTCCCCCTTTTCCTCCTCATCTATCCCCTTCCCCTCCTACTCCCCTCTTTTCTTCTCACTCTCCCTCCCACAAACAGAAGATATGATCGCCCTCTACCCTTTCTTCCCATTCTTTCTGCTTCCCCTTTCCCCCCTTTCGTATTATTTTCCATTCCCTTTCCCTTTCCTCCTCCTCCTCTTCCATCTCCACTTACTTCCTCTTCGCTTCATCCTTCTCCATTCTCCTATTTTTTTCTTCATATCACCTCTTCCTTGCCTACCCCTCTCTCTTTTTCTTCCTTTTTCCCCTTTTCCCCCTTTCCTTCTTTTTCCTTTCTATACTTTCTCGTCTTCCAGTTCTCTTTCTTAATTTCTCCTCCTCCCCCTCAAACTACCTTTCCCTTTCTCCCACACCCTCTTCCTTCCTCTCTCCATATCTCTTCCTCCCCTCCCCTCGTCTCCTCCCCTTCCTCGTCTCATTCCTCGTCTTACCCCTTCCCCTCCCTCGTCTCCCCTCCCTTGACTCCCCTCCCTTGTCTCCCCTCCCTCCCCTCCTCGTCTCCTCCCCTCGTCTCCTCACCCCTTCTCCTCGTCTCCTCCCCTCGTCTTCTCACCCCTCGTCTCCTCCCCTCGTCTTCTTCCCTCACCGTCCTCCGTCCAGCAGCAGGCTTGAGCACCGCATCAGAGACTAACATAGTAGGGTTCAGTCTCATATATTATCATCATGAATTCTGGACGTGTGTGAATCTAAATCTCCTCCCCTCCCTCCCCACCCCACTACCCACCCCTCCCTCCCTCCGTCCCTCCTCTTTCCCTCCCTCCGTCCCTCCCTTTCCGATGAATTTATGGTCAAATATGCCCCCGTTGAAATCCAATTCCCGAGTTGGGATTCTTTCAACTCTCGCACGAAGTCAAAATCAAAAGTCCATTTATCCGTCATTGTCAAGAGCGAGTCTCCATTCAATATTGCCTCGGTCTCGTCCGCTGTTAAATGAATCATGGCCGGGGTTAACTTTTTTTTTAATATATACACATCTTGGGTTCACTCGTGTGTTGTGTGTAGAGAGAGACAGAGAGAACGGAGATAACAGTAGGTAGAGAGAAGAAACACGCACACACACGCACACACACACACACACACACGCCAGGTATAGATTGGTGCTTCTCGTGGGTTGTATAATTGTGTGTATATTCCTCAGGGCACTCTATGGTCTCTCTTACTGGAGTGAGAAGTGGAGGTGAGGGAGGGTTGGAGGTAGAGGGAGGGAAGGTTGGAGGTGGAAGGTAGGTTGGAGGTGGAGAGCGTAGATGAAAATCTTTTTTATTTTTTATTTTTGCCACGTACAGAGGCTAGTTTATTGTGCACCTTATTCTCATCTTGTGAGCGGTAGCGCAAAAGGATTACAGAGTAGAGGTCACAAAGGGTCAGTATAACTAACCCTCGTGGTCAGGATATTATGGCATTGGATGTTACAGAGTATTTCAAATACATTGTTTGTTTAGTTCTGTACACAGAGAGTGACTTATTCTCCCACAATTGAATGAGTACATTTGCGTGAGAGGCATTCAAGCACACTATGTGTTTGGTTCTATACATTGGAAATTATATAGCTACTATGTGGAAAAAAGTGGATACAATCTTAATATGTCGGCTATCTTGCCATTAGAGATGAAGTGTTGTGCCATTTCACACACAGTGTGCTTGGACCTGTCCCTAAAAGGTTCTATCTTCACACAGTCGAGGACGTAGTGTTGAAGAGTGTGGCCATGTGTCTGGCCACACACTTTACATTTAGTTTTGTTCACATCTGCTTGAGGAACATACTGCCAGAGGTACTTATATCCTAACCTTAGTCTAGCGGTTACAACATCTTGTAATCTAGTGATCTTAGGGTGGAGGAGAGACCGTGTATGGTAGTGTTGGTGAGGCGAAGAGGAGTCTCCAAATACCTGGATTATTTGTGGGATGGAGAAGTAGGAGGCCGACCGAACAGCCAGCCAGGTGTGTGTGTGTGTGTGTGTGTGTGTGTGTGTGTGTGTGTGTGTGTGAGTGTGTGAGTGTGTGTGTGTGTGTGTGTGTGTGTGTGTGTGTGTGTGTGTGTGTGTGTGTGTGTGTGTGTGTGTGTGTGTGTACTCTTCAACAGGTGGTGGGGTGAAGATCGTTCGGGCACAGGTGGGTGGGTATTAAGAGAGGAGGAGGACAAGGAGGAAGACGACGATGACGACGACGACGAGAGAAATTACCTAAGAGGTAAAAATTTATGTATTGGTTGATAAATAATAAATGAAAAAGATGATAAAAAAGAACGAGGGAGGAGATAAAAGGCAGAAATATAGATAGACAGTCAGAGGAAGAGAGAGAGAGACCTAGCCAATCCATCCATAAGTGAAATTCCGTCGCTCTTCAAGATACTACTGGACACCCACCTCTTCTTCCTCCATCACCCATCTCCTCCTCCTCTTTTATCATCATCCCCCACCTATTCCTCCTCCACCACTACCCTTCTCCTCCTTCTCCACCACTACCCATCTCCTCCTCCACCGCTACCCATCTCATTCTCCTCCTCCTCCATCACCCACCTCTTCCTCTACCCACCACCTCCTCCTCCACCACCACCACACACCTCCGGGTCTTACTCGAACAAGCCGGTGCAACATTCATCATTTCTTCTCTTGACATAAACAATACTTGTGTACGAAGCCTCTCAGCAGCTGCACCACCACCACCACTACCATCACCACCACTACCCCCACCACCACTACCATCACCACCACTACCCCCACCACCACCCATCACCACCACCCACCCCCCCACCGCCCCCACTAAACACTTCTTCTGGCCTTATATTATTATGATATCAACAACACAAACACCTGCCCTATATGGTCACGTTCTTCATCACAACCAGGTTTCTCTACTTCGTCCTCACCTCCTGCAGGATTTGATCCTCTTCTGCGCCGCCATCACCGCTCCTTCTTACATTGGCGTTTATTGTACTAATAATAATGGTTAACCCCTCCTGTAACGAGGATGGCCAGCCCAAGGGCCACCTAGGCCAACACAACCACACCCTAAGTTAACGAGTTGCATGACCAATGTGTCAAGGAATAGTCCGAGATGACCGGACAACTCGCCAACTGCACTGGCTAACCATTACCCCGGAACACGATCCGCACATCGATTAACATCCAGATTCCCAATTACTGCTGGGTAGACAGAGGCAAATGACGTAAAGAAACTTGCCCACAGTTTCACCCTACTACTACTACTGCTACTACTACTACTACGCAATTGTGGCCTCCAGCCTCCCCCAATAGCCACACCTTCGCCGCCATTTATTTACCTTAATATTAAATATCCTAATACATAAGAAGCTATCCTAACTGTGTTAGATTAGTTGAGCCGCAGATCTATGCGGCATTCAGTGACTGTAGCCTCATAGTCAATATCTGCAGCAGTTGTCGGCGTAGGGGCAGAAGCTCTCGTTCCCCTGAGGCAGAGCAAAGCCGACCGAAGGAGAGAGAAGGACAGTCGACATCTCATCCAGGCTGTAACATAACTTCTGGGCTGCTGCTTCTGTTCGGAGATCAACTCCGCGAGTCTGGCGTAGAAACATCTTGCACTTGGGCCCATCCCACCAGAGGTTGTGAACACTAGAGGAGTGAAGCTGCCTTGATCAACATTTTGAATTCTCTCCCCATATGCCCGTCTCTTGTCGTACTACTACTACTACTACTACTACTAACACTAACCCCCCTACCCTCCCTTACGTCGCCACCACCACCTTGTCTTTGTTAAACTACTACTACGCCGTTCACCATTAGCGCTCTACCATCCCCTTCACCATTATCGACATCACTATCATCACCATCGCTAAGGGTTTCATCATTTATCTCCAACACAACCATTCCTTACGCTATCATTCCTTCTCCAACAACACACCTCCTTACTAACGATCATTCCTTCTCCCTCGTTTACTTTTTTCACTGCCAACTACGACAGATCATTCTCCACCACGTATGTACCATACTTGTACCATCCTCCAACACCATACTGCCCACTGACACTACCACCACTACTACCACCACCACCACCTCCTCCTCATCCCTCATACACCATTACACCCTCCACCATCACCCACCACCCCCCATCACCCCCCACACTCCTCGCCGACACTGGCAGCTTCTCGTATACACTGCCTTACCACCCACCGACACCCCTGGCCACCTCCTCCACCACTAGGACCTCCCCCCTCTCTCCCTCCATCACCCACTCCATTCGTCACACGCCCTTGCAATCAGTCGGGCCAATCGCTCCGTTCTTAAAATCGAAAAGTCACTCCATTGGCCGTGGCGACTTTGGCTTCTATAAGGAGACTCTTCCCCCGACGGCACAGCCTGTTAGCGACGTTAAACAGGGCAGGGAATTTAATATTCAGGCGGGCAAGTGGTCCTTCAGCTCTTCAAGTGCTCCGGTAAATATTATCACTGTGACGTCCGCCACTCACTCTCAAGGGCGCCATGATAGGGGGAGAGGAGAGCCGCCCGCCCCGCCGACGAGATGACGGTGTGCGAAGGACCACCCATTTTTTTTAAGGGATATTTTTTTTCACGGTTAGTGGTTCTAGGGGCGGTGTGGAAGTGGAGTGGGAGGTGGAGGAGGGGGAGGAGTAGGAGGAGAGAGGGATACGAGGAGGGGGAGGAGTGAGTGAGTGAGTGAGTGGGAGTAGTAAGTAGGAGTGGAGAGGAGTGGAGTAAGTGGGGAGAGAAGGGAGAGAGAAGGGACTCAGGTGGGTGGGGGTGGGTAGGTTGGGTTGGGTTGGGTTGAAGAGTCTTTGACGTGTGTGGTGCTGTGAGAAGTGTGGCTGGGAGCGGGTAAGGGCTGCAGGAGAGCTTCTTTTAAGAGAGATTTTTGACGGCTTCTGGTTCTGTGAGATGAGTGGAGGAGAGGTTAAGGGGGCCGGCCACGTTTTTTAAGAGCGCGGCTTTGATGACTCTGGTTCTGTGCTCCTCCTCAACTAGGAATGGAAGGTCTTAAGGTCGGCTATTTTGCTAGTAGGAAAGAGGCGCGTCCGACACTAGGAATGGAAGGTCTTAACGTCGATTATTTTGCTAGGAGGAGAGAGGCGCGTCCCACACTATAGGAAACTTAGACCTTATTATTATTATTATTTTTTCCTTTTATTGCTACTATACAGCGCCTCTTGAGCTAGGAGTGGATGAGAGGGAGTGAGAACATGAAGGATGGTGCGTTGTAAGAGGAGAGAGAGTAAAATGGGATGAGAGGGGAGTGTAGGGAGTGAGAGGGAGAGAGACAGTAAGGTGGAATGAAAGGGGCTAAGAGGGCATCACAAAAGAAATGGAAAATAGAGAAATGTATCCCGAAGTATTTGTAGTTAAGACTTTACCTTCGTAGTGAGGTGATTGTTAGAGTGACCTTAAATAACCCAGTACCCGCTCCTTCTGACCTCACTGATGGATGGTTCTCGCGTCTGGGGGGATATTTAATTCTCTCCACTACGTCTCCTATGTGTATAACCAACTCCGCATTAATGCAACGATGTTCAATTATTCCTATTAAAATGTGTAGGTCACCTGAAGATTAGGCACCCTAGCATAACCTGACGGTGTTAGGTTAGGTTAGGCTAATTAGGTTAAGCTTTAGGGTGGTCAATTTTCAGGTGAAATAAGTGGAGGGTGCCTAATCTTCATGTGATATTAACATGCTCTCTAAAGGCCAGGTGTAAATACAGGTGATGCCACAGGTGCGTTGAGTGATTGGCTCACATCTTCGGTACTGTACACTCCCACACCTGTTGAGGCAATCCAGTGTCCGCCTTCCTCGACCTTACTAATGGATGTTTCTTACTCGGGAGGGAGGTTTTTTTTTGGGGGGAAGTACAGATTAACACAATGGATAAATATTTTCCACCCTTGTGTTTTTGTCTTAAGGAATGACTTCAAGTAATTGTGTTTGTTTTGGTTATGTTCAATATTATGTTTTGTTCAAGCTTTTATTATTTTTTTTTGTGTTTGCTAAAATCACTAAATAATAAAAGTGTTTCTATTGAGGCGGTGAGGGCTAGTGGTGGTGGTGGAGGGGGGCACACACACACACACACACACATACATACATACATACATACATGGTGAGTATACCCCCTCTCTCCTTCACTCTACGAGACAGGGAATAAAAAGAACAAGAATGAAATCCGAGAAGCAGGTTAACAGATTTTTTGAAGCAGGTGAGTCAGTTTAAGGAAGCTGTTAACCATTTTTAGGGAGGCGGGGGCAAATCTTGAGGAATTCACCTGGAAATCTAATTAACTCGATTTTACCTGAGTTTGGGTCCAGCCGTGAGAGAGAAAGAGAGAGAGAGAGGGGGGAGGGGGAGGTACATTGGGTTCAAATATAGTTTTCTCTAGTATATTGAAAGAGTTTAATTTCGCTTTAGGTTAGGTTAGGTTAGGTTAGGTTAGGTTAGGTTAATAAATAAAACATTGTATTAAGTTGTTATTGTTTACTAAAGCTGTTTACATATGTTTAATTTTCTTGATATTTCCTTTTTTTTTAAGCTCATTACTCTTTTATTTCTTCCAGTCAAGTAAATAAGTACTTCATCTGCTGGGGTGTATATTTCAGACCCTTTACATGCTGAGATATATTTCAGAGGAATATTTATCACCTGTTAGAGTCTTGCTGTACGGGAATCTGAACTCTGCTGGACACGCTTTTAGTCGTGTGTCTACCGTTTACAACACTTAGTACGGGAATTGTGGTGTAATAATTGATAAACATGTGAAGGTTATAATTTTTGCCATAAAGTTAAAAATGTGATAAGAAATGAAGTAAGTTCGTAAACAAGTTGGATAAACATGATCAGACATGACCTTAACAGTGACGTGACTCAGGGTAGGTCTGTAACACATAGCCTTACGAGGGTTTGTGCCTATAAGGGTTTTGTGTATAATTTATTGTCTTATAAGGAAGGTTGTATTATATGAAAGTAAAATAATGTATTGTTTTATATACGGTATAAATTAGTAGATGAAAGAAAATGTTACTTCGTCGAGCATTCATTTGTTTTCTCTAAGAACAGGACGAAAAAAAAGGTGAAATTCCCAACTAGAGGATCACCATCACTTTACCCGAGTCTAAGTTCAACAGGAAGACGGAGTAAAATGGTCCAGGGCAGCCAGCAGAGCAGCGTCCTGAAGACCCGTGTCCGACATCCAGGTCACGAGCCCCGCCCACAAAGTCTAGTTCCTCCGGATTACATTACATATTTTACAAGACCCGTCGATCGAACGAAAGGAAGCTGAAAAATAGACCAACTATCGCCCTTAGGTCCTTGTGTCGAATGGGTCAACCAGGAAGACCCGTTTCTGGTCTTGGTGGGGGGGGGGGCAAGGCGAGTTTGGCTGAGAAATTCTCTGTTACAAACCCGAGGCAGTAAAGGGCGGGGCTATGACGAGCGCTGCCAGATCGGGTTGCTGGCCTGGACGCTCAGCTAGCGAATCCTGGCAGACTGCTGATGTTACGCCTCCCCACGACGACCACTACTGCTGCTGCGGCTACCACGACCACCACGTCCTTGCTTACTGCTGCGGCTACGTCCCCACCCTTACTGACTGCTGCTTCTGTTACCTCCCTGAAGAACCACTTTAACGTCTCCTTTACTACTGGTGTCTCAACAACCAGCTCCTTGACTGTGTTGTTGTCATTCATATCATAATGTACCGCACTCCTCTCACACAATAACAATGTCATAACGTGTTGATTGTGTCAGGTTTTGTGGCTTTATGAGTTGTCGGTTTTGTTACAGAAGTTTATGGTTACCCTTCACCCTTCTAACTGTCTGTCTCTGTTTATCATATCCTGTCTATCTCTCTTCTCCTGCTTTCATTCTCTCACCTTCTTGTCACTTGTCGTCTCCTACACTAGTTTCTTTACCCATGTGATAAAGGTATGGACGATCTTTATCCTTAAACATAATGGCTGTTACTCTACTTCACCTGACACGAGACACTCTAAGGTTAATTAATTGGTGTTACCTGGAGGTTGGACGCTTATGTTCACCTCAAATAACTCGTGGATTTGATTTCTTACGTGGAGTCATCTCATGTTATGTTAATTCATCCGTTCAGAGGATTCTAACATTGCCCAGGTGTACAGGTAACAGGTGTGAGCTGAAGGACCAGTGCTGACGTGAAGGTGTTGTTGATTAGTGATGTTGTCAAAGGATCTCACCTTACCCGTGTGTGTCGTGTCCTTGACGTTGGTGGTCACTCCTAGCCACCGTCACCTGTCCTGCGGCTGATGAGTTGTCTCACCTGTCGTTTATCTCTCCCTCCCCTCCCACCCCCCTCCCCCCCTCCCTCCACGAGATCTTCTGGTTTTCTATCTAATTGCTTTTCTCTTTCTCTTCCTCTTTTTGTTATGTCTCCTGTCGCATTTGTTAAGCTTAAATATCCTAATTATTTTCTTTATAACACCTACCTTGTCTTAATTATCGTATTCTTCTTTCATAATTTCTCTCTAAGTACAGCAGCGAGATAAAATATTAAATTATACAGTTTGTTAGTAGAGAGGGAGAGGGAGTACCATAACCCACGTGTACCCAGCAGGCGCAGGAGAAGCAGAGGGGCGTCCCCAAGACCCGTGTCCAACAACCAGGTCAGGAGCCCCGCCCACACCCCTGCTTCCTCCTGGGTTACACTACACCTTTAACAAACCTCAGCCGATGTGTGGGGGGTATCCCGTGTTTATTAACCGTGTTCGAGGTCCAGGATACTGACGTCTCTCCCCGTGTTAATAGTTAGTGGAGGTCGGTCATATGTGAGTCAGATTTCACTTTCTATCTCCGTATTGGTGACTGTCCTCCAGGTGATTACTGTATGGATCACCTGCAGATTAGGCACCCCAGGTTATTTTGCCATGATTAAAGACTCTTACACTAACCTAACCTAACCTAACCTAAACTAACTTAACCCCCCTCATGTAGCTTGAAATAAACTTGGGTGACTGATCTTCAGGTGATCCGACAGACCCTATCGACATAAAAGCAACCGTATATCGTGTCCACTGATGTTGCTTCCAGGTGATCGTTTTCTGGTTTGTAATACATCAGCTCTTTGTTCTCTGACATATGAGAAGGTGAAAGTCAGGTGTGTTCCAGGTAGGAGGTATAATGGATGCTTGAAGTGGATTTAATATTAAGAGAGAGACCAGTAAACTACCTTGGGGAACACCAGATGGAGGAGGAAAATATCTCCACTCTTCCATTAAGTGAAGTCTTGAGTGTGTGTTTATCATTGGCCATCACTGAGGTGTTCACATGCCTACAGTTTCAGAAGATTTGGAAGTTGTTATATGACCTTTGTGTTTACACCTGATCAATAGCCCCTACACAAGACCATTGAGAACATTGCCGCAGCTGGTTCTCGTGTCACTTAGTGCTTATGTCAGTAAACCCCGGTTAGAGGTCATGGCCAATCGAAGTGTCTATTACCCAAGTGGCGAACCAATGTGCCCTTTACCGGAGTGGCCAACCTATGTGCCTATTACCGAAGTGGCCAACCGACGTACCCCTTATCCAAGTGGCCAACCGACGTGCCCATTACCCAAGTGGCCAACCAGCGTGCCCATTCTCCACCATCCTAACAGCACATTAACAAATCGGCATAATGGAACAAGGAGTTAACACAATGGAACACGGTGGGAGCAGACCCCCCCTTATGTCCCTTTATAGCTCACACACACACACACACACACACACACACACAGACCCCAGCTCCCCCCCCTTCTCTTGGTCTAGTCCTGTGCTAGTCCCCTCTAAGCTGCTGACTACATTACCCAGAGCATAATTAATGAGAGCTTAATACAAGGGAGGGGGCTAGGAGACCTCTAGCACCTACCTCACCCCCCACCCTTCCTTACCCAACACACACACACACACGCACACACACACACACACACACACACACACACACACACACTAGGAAGCATAATAGTCAATATCATAATGAACTAGCCATTGTACTCGGCCATATGTCTGCATGGAGCTTTTGTTAGTCTAGTCCGTTGTTTCTAAAGTGTTAAGCAACAGTGGCCTGGGAGGGCGGCTGGTGGTATTAGTAGTACGTGTTGAGTACAGTGTAGTACATTGTCCTACATGTTCCGGACCTCTCTCTCTCTCTCTCTCTCTCTGTATCTTCTCTTTCTTTTATTTCTCTTCATTCTCTCTCTCTCTCTCTCTCTCTCTCTCTCTCTCTCTCTCTCTCTCTCTCTCTACATGTGGTATCCCGCATTCATTTGTCTACATTGTGTAATCTCCTTTTGTTGTTGCAATCCTTTTCTTTTTTATTATTTCATTTTTCACATATATATATAAATTTCACTCGTGTTAGTTAGAGATTTCAGGGGATTTTTTCCTTTTAATGTTTTTTTTTTTATTCGTTCGTTCAGGGGTGTTATTGGATTATGTCTTTTCCTCGTGTTTTAGTGTGGGTTTAGCTTGGTGTGTGTATGGTGTGGGTTTAGCTTGGTGTGGGTTTAGCTTGGTGTGTGTGTATGGTGTGGGTTTAGCTTGGTGTCTGTGTATGTGTTATCTGTTGTACCACCTATGGTTTATCTAGATTTGTTGTGTATTGATTCATATGTTTTCTGCCATCACGCTCTCTGGCTCAACGAGGATTGGTTTGGTTATTTTTTTTTGCACTTTTTTTGATTCTCGTGTGTGCTTTTGTGTGTGTATATTTTATTCGTTTATACATAGACGTACACACACACACACACACACACCAACACGGTCTCTTTTAGCGGAGGAGGAAGATCAAGGCATCCTAAAAGACACGCCCTCCCTCCACCCCATAAAACTACACCGAAAATAATTTATTACGGATGTTTTTACGGTGGCTCCTCCCTCCATCTTGTCGCCGAGGAAGAGGGGGAGGAGGAGGAGGAGAAGGAAGAGGGGGAGGAGCAGGAGGAGGAGGGGGAGGAGGAAGAGGAAGTCTGTAGTGATCGCCTCTCGTGGAAGTTTTTGATTTGGGAGGAAGTTAAATATTCTTGCTGAATTTTTTGTGGGTCTTATGGAGGCGAGTGTGGTGTTTTAGGGTTAGGGATGGTAGGGGCTAGGGGAGTGGTGGTGGGGGTTAGGGAGTGGTGGGGGTTAGGGGATGGTGGTGGTTAAGGGAATGATGCAGGGGGTTAGGGTGGTGGGGTTAGAGGGATGGTGGTGGGGGGGTTAGGGGAGTGGTAGGGGGTTAGGGGATGGTGTAGGGGTTAGGGAAGGGGATTAGGGGGTGGTGGGGGTTAGGGGATGGTGGGGGTTAGGGGATGGTGGGGGTTAGGGTGGTGGGGGTTAGGGAGTGGTGGTGGGGTTAGGGTGGTGGGGGGTTTAGGGGATGGTGGGGGGTTTTGGCAGTGGTAGTTTTTGTTGTATTTTATCTTCTCATTTTATTCTACACATAGACTTCACACAACTACCTTCTACAGTTAAGCACACAGGTATATATAAACTTTGTTGTATATGTAACTCCTAAAACTACATGGGTGGTTTTTTCTATATATACTGAACGTTAAAACTAAATGAAGGTTTATTGAACGTGGGTTTATCTTTCTATTTTTGGGTGTTTAAACCTCAGTCTTAAACCATGGATATGTAATTGGTATTTATTTAAAACAAGATTATATTTGTGGTTTTTTTATAACGTGTCTCATTTACACGTACAGTGTTTAGTCATTACATTTAATTATGTTACAATTTCTAAACTAAATTCTTGAAAACCTAACCTAACCAAACCCAAGCTAAGTTAACCTAAACTAACTATTTTTTTGAAAATTTCACCTAATCTATACTGACTTAACCTAACCTAACATACCTTAACCTAACCTAATCTAACCTAACCCAACTCTTGAAAACATACAATAAACTACATGTGTTTTTCTGTTCGTAGTAATGTAAGAAAGTTTATCTCAGTGTATTGATTGATGTAAACAAACACACACACACACACACACACACACACACACACACACACACACACACACACACAACGGCCCTGATGGTACTAGTGGTAGTGTCTCCTCGGTGTGGGCGGCTAGGTGTCAAGCTTACCACGCGCACCATTTGGTAGCCTCAAAGGCTCTTCCTATGGGTTTGACCACCACGCCACGCGCCAGGGAGGTGGGTCGGTGGGCTGGGGGTGGGGATGGTGGGTCGGTGGGCTGGGTGGGGGGATGGTGGGGATGGGTGGGTGTTTGATGGTTAGGGAGGGTGAACGGGTGGATGTGTTATGGATGGGATGGGTAGGTGATGGTGGACTGGTGTGGGTGGTGGTGTGGTGGGGTGGATAGGCGATGGTGGGGAGGGGTAGGTGAAAAAGAAGTTGGGGTTTGACTGGGGAAAACGGGTGATACTGGGGGTGATACTGGGGGTCTTACTGGGGTGTTACTGGGGGTGGGGAAGGGGGGGTCAGTGTCAGGTCGAGCGCGGGTAGTACACATTACACAGATCGCTGAATGTTCTTTTATAAATGTTAATACAAACCCTGTATGTTGTCCTCATTCTTCCATTTATATATTTTCTTGTGTATATTTATTATTTACACGTATGTTAAGGCCCAGATAAGTCATTACTTCAAGGGAGAGTTTGTGTCGAGGTAATCTGAAAGTGGTATCGTATTTTTTTAATGTGATTTTCATTTTAAGTGACGCGATATAACTTTTAATACTGTATTTTTTGTTTTTCTTAAGTAACATTCACTAGATATTGTCCCTTTTTGTAGCATATTGTAACACACACACACACACACACACAGTGAAACGCGCACACACACACACACACACACACACACACACACACACACACACACAGAGGTTCATCTTCATTCGTTCACTATCTTGAAGTTTATCTGGTGTCTGACTCGACCCTGGCCGCTTTACCTGATTTTTAGGGCCATTGTTGGTCCTGTCGGGTGGTGATGGTGGTGATGGTGGTGATGGTGGTAGTGATGATGATAGTGGTGTTGGTGAGGGTGATGCTGTTGTTAGTAATGATGATGAGGATGATGATGATGATGATGAGTGGTGGTAGCGATAATGGTAGCAAGGATGATGATATAAGCGGTGGTGGTTGTGGTGATGGTAGTAAAGAATGATGATGGTGATAGTGATGGTGAAGGCGAGACTATAGACGACAACACATAGACGACAGTAAATATTGTTATGAAATTAGAGCTGTGGTGTTGCCCTTCCATCTGTCTGTCTGTCTGTCTATAAAATTTGGCTTAGGTTAGAGGTCAAATAAAGGTCAAAGGTCAACCAAACATCTTGCATTAGATTATTTTCATACCACCACTGACTCCACTTAATTTACTATCAATTGTGGGATTAACATTAGGATTTACTTAATCGTAATCATCAGTTGACTCACGTGACTCAAAGGAAAGATACTGAGTCAGGTTTATTCTTCCCTGTCAGGTCAGAGAGATATGAAGACTCGCATTAATTGGTCCTTAAAATAGGGTACATGACAATATTTCTCCCAATTACCACCACAACTTCCCATTACTACCTATTTTTGTAACTTGGTGCACCTAAATTTACAGTTGGGGAAATGAAGGGGGTTTGAGTGCAGTGCAGGTATAGGTAAGAGTCCTTGTGTATCAGATGGTTTAATATACAGTCTTATAGGCCTCTCAATCTTCCATTCCTCTCTCTCCTTCTCTTCCCTCTTCCTCTCCCCTTTTTCTCTCTCCCCTCTTCTTCCTTCTCTTTCTCCCTCTTCTTCCTTCTCTCTCCTCTTCCCTCCTCCTTCTCCCTCCTCCCCTCTTCCCCTGAAAAAATAGAAGTTTTCCTCAATCCTCCCCATCCCTCTCTTTCTCCTTCCTTCTTCTCTCCCCTCCTTCCCTTCTCTCCCCCTCCCTCCACCCCGAAAGAGGGAAAATAGGCAAAGGGGAGGAAAATAGGGAGTGGGGAGAGACAGGGAGAGTCGATAATGGCACTAATTAAAACCTTGTGCCTGGTAGAACGGCCTCAGGGTTCCTACACTCACAATTTTATTACTCACCATTTTTCTTAATAATTTTGTGTGGCTCAAATCAAAACAAGATGTGGCTCATTTGTTTCACTGTTTTTTTGTTTCATTGTTTTTTTTGTTTCAATGTTTTTGTTTTTATTATTTTATTTATTTTGATTCATTGTTTTTTGTTTTGATTCATTGTTTTAGTTTTGTTTTTAATGTCTTTATCGTTTGTTTCATTATTCACATTTTTTGGTTATTACTGTTATTATTATTATCGTAATAGAGTTGTTACAGCACTAGTTAATTATTATCCTATGAGGGTGACGGGTACCTAACTATACAGATGGGGAAGCGAAAGCGGTCGGGTACAGTGTCGCTGCCTCCTAGTGTACCGAAGAACACTTAGCAAATAATAGTGTCTTGTATCTACGCCACAGCAACAATATCACCACCACAATCCTCCTACAACAACAATAATACAACCACCAACCACCACTACCACCACCACCAACCACCACTACCACCATCACCACCAACCACCATCACCAACCACCACTACCACCACCATCTCATTACCCCTCCCGCTAATCCCTAAATACCTGGCTTAGGGGCAACTGGGACACAACCTTTGGGGCAATTTTCCCTCCCTGGCTCAAGCAACTGGGTGCAACTTGGGTGCAGATTAGAGGGGAGATGAGAAGAGGGGATTAATACACGAGGGGTAAAAGTGGCCACAGGGATCACAAGAGGGGATTGCTGCGTCGGGTTGGTGAAGCGTTGTGTTGGCTCCAGCTGGTGTGGTCTCTGGGTGGGTGAGTCTCAAGGGTCGATTCTCCTCGTCTTTTCCCAGGGATTATAATCTCTATTGAAGGGAGTTCTCTATGGTTCATTATCGCTGGAGTTTTCCCGTACGGTGGGGTGTGGGAAGCCATTAAATTTTATATTAAAAATATGAGTAGATTTATGAGTGTAATGTGTAGCCAGTAGTTTGAGGTGTTATTAACGCTGGCCGGTGAGGTGAGTGGGGGTGTCGTCTTCTTCTTATGGTAGTAGGGTGAACAGCAGGCATCTAGATGAACCATTATTGTGATATCGTATGTGTATTTGTGTGTTGGTGAAATAACACACACACACACACACACACACACACACACACACACACACACACACACACACACCAATGACTCTGTGACGTGTAAATTACTTACTTCAACTGTACCTACTATAATACTCTTTAAATACAACTTGATATTGACTTAAATACTCACCTAGATAATGAGTTACTCACCTGACAACTCTCATTACCTCATTTAAGGTCCCACAGGTATAGAACATACCATTTAACACCTCCCTTCAGGTAGGTGTAACCAGTGACAGGAACAGAATAATTAGCACCTTACACACCCGCCGTGGTGGTGCCAAGTCCAAGATTCACAAAGATGTAGTTAAGGTACAGGTGTGTGTGTGTGTGTGTGTGTGTGTGTGTGTGTGTGTGTGTGTGTGTGTGTGTGTGTGTGTGTGTGTGTGTGTGTGTGTGTGTGTGTGTGTGTGTGTGTTAAGTCTAGAGTTCTACGCTTCTTACCTGGATGAGGACGAGTCAGTACAGGTGTGGTCTTAATTTTCACAGGTTAAGATGTCATGTCCCCTATGACTGACTAACTCCAAACAAATTACCGCACCTTGACTAACTCAAGCTTCAAGTAACCTATAACTGCTCAAGCTTAAGTCCCTATAACTGACTAACTCTGAGCAAAGTCCCCTAGATTATCTATGACTAATACTTGAGGCATGAAATGCCTGATAGTATCCTCTTGGCCGTGTGTCCTCTTGCAATGTCCTACTCAGCCGTGTGTCCTCTCATTGCATGTCCTCTTGACCCAGTATGTCCTTTGGCCGTATGTCCTCTTAACTGTATGTCCTCTTGGCCGTGTGTCCTCTGTGTCCCTCTCAGCCGTGTGTCTTCTAGCCGTGTGTCCTTTTGGCCGTATGTCCTCTGGCCGTGTGTCCTCTCAGCCGTTGTGTCTCTTGGCCGTGTGTCCTCTTGGCCGTGTCACCCTCCAGCGTGTGTCCCTCCTGGCCGTGTGTCCTCCTTGCCCGTGTGTCCTCTTGGCCGTATGTCTCTCTGCCGTGTGTCCTCTTGGCCGTGTGTCCTCTTGGCCGTGTGTCCCTCTTGGCATGTGTGCCTTTGGCCGTGTGTCCTCTTCGCAGTGTGTCCTCTTTGTGCATGTCCTCTTGGCCGTGTCTCCTCTTGGCCGTGTGTCCTCTGTGTGTGTCCTCTTGGCTGTCCTGCCGTGTGTCCTCTTGTGTGGTCCTCCTTGGCAGTGTGTCCTCTGGTGTCCTCGTGTGTCCTCTTGTGTCTTCGTCCGCTCTTGGCCGTGTGTCCTCTTGGCCGTGTGTCCTCTGGCTGTGTCTCCATGTGTCCCTCTTGTTCCTCTTGGCTATGTCCTCTCGGCAGTGTGTCCTCTGGCCGTGTGTCCCTCTGGCCGTGTGTCCTCTTAGCCGTGTGTCCCTCCTTGGTGTCCTCTTGGCCGTGTCCTCTTGTGTGTCCCTGTGGCGTGCCTCCCTACCCCGTGTCCTCTCAGCGCCGCCATGTGTCCTCTGTCATGTGTCCTCTCGGCCGTGTGTCCTCCTGTGTGTCCTCTCCAGCCGTGTGTCCTCCTTACCCCCGTGTCTTCTCGCCCATTCCTCCCAGACCCGTGCCTCCCATGTCCTCCCAGACCCGTGTCCTCCACTTCCTCCCAGACCTGTGCTCCTCCCGTGTCCTCCTCGTCCCAGTGTTCTCTCTTCTCTCCTTCCCATTTCCTCCTGCCGTCTGGGCTTCCTCTCTTAGTCTTTTTCTCTTCTCTCTCTTATTTTTCTGGGTCCTTTTTTTTTTCAGTTTTCTTGTTTCTTCTTCAATTATTTTCTCTTCTCTTGTTTGTTATTATTTTTATTTAGATAGTTTAAATCTTAATTTTTTTTAATTAATTTATTTGATTTTTTATTCTTTTTTTCTCATTTCTCATTATATTTTGTCGTTTTTCCTCTTTCGTTATTTATTATTGTCGTCTCTTGTTGTTTTCATCCTTTTCTTTTCCTTTTGTTTTTATATCATAACTTTTACTTTCTTTTTTATTCTTACTTGTTTCAGTTATTTTCATCTCGTTTCTTTATGACTTGTATTTATTGGCTTATTTGTTTTGTTTTGTTATTGTTCATCATCCTGCATTTCCTGTTCGCTATTTTTATCTTAATTTTTCTTCTTTTTGTCTCTTTTAATCACCTTCTCTTTAATCTTTCTTTCGCTTTATTATTCTTCTTCTCTCTTCTTTTTTTTTTTTTTCTTTCTCTTTTCTCTCTCTTATTCACTGCAATATCTTCCTTCTCTCTCTCTCCCTTTTCCTCTACTCCTCTTTTAGTTTCCGTTTCGCTTTATCTTCCCCCCTCTCTCTCACTTTCTCTCTTTCTCTCTCTCATTCACCGCCTCTTTATTCACCATCCTGGCCAACCAACCTTTCTACATCACACCCATCTTTATCAATACTTTTAAACCTCTTTCTTATTTTCCTATTTTCCTCTTCCAAAACATCAGCCTCCACCACACCATGCACACCTCCCCCCTTCCATATTTTTCCCAGAGTTGTCGTTCTCACCTCTCCCATCACCACCCCCTCCCTCCCTCCCATCACCACCTCCCCCTCCCTCCCTCCTCCCTCCCATCACCACCTCCCTCCCACTGTCTCTCAATGCCTTCCTTCCTCCCGCAGTTTATTGTTTTGTTCTCCTTCCACCGCGTCACTACCTCCTTCTGTCTCTCTCTCTCTCTCTCTCTCTCTCTTACAGCCTTCAGCAATCCCTCTCCTTTCCCTTCTTCCCCTCTCTCCCTAACCCCACTTTCTTCCCTTCACTCTCCTCCCTATACCTTTCCCTCTTTATATGCTATATCCCCATTTCTTTCCCTCCCCTTTGCTCTGATTCCTTTCCCTACCTTCTTTATCCTTCCTTCTTTCTCCCTCCCTTGTCTACTTTCCCTTCCATCCCCCTCCCTCTCCCTACCCCTCCTCCCTCTCCCTCCCTCTTCCAGAAGCCAGGATCGAGATCTCCTCATTACTTCACTAAGAGAAATAGACCCAAATGGCTCCAGATAGACTTTCAATTACCTCGCCAACCTCCAGCCCATCTATCTGGAAACCGATGTTCCTTCTGCTCTAATCTGTTTTATTCTCCACACATTCCAGCCGATCTGGAAGGCGCTTAGTTTTCCACTTTCCAGTCCTCCAGGGACCAGCCAGCCAATCCTCCAAGACCCCGTTTCCATGAACAAGTCTCCAGATTTTTCCGATGGGTGTTTTAAGTGTATTTTAAAAACCATCTACCCGCCTGATTCGACGATTCAATCTACTTCCAGGCGGGGAGCCGCATCCGCTATATTATAAAAGATATACGGCATTACTGCCACCCAGAATCTTTACTTTGGAAACATTGTCAACGTAACCGATCAGATAGAAACACCCGGACAGGGAGCTGTTACCCACACGTCGAGAAGCAGAGGAACTTAGACCTTAGTGATCCTCTGCCCAAGACTCGTTCTCCCCCGGGCACGCGTGAGCTCTGTGGTTCTCGCCAGCCCGGTAGAGGGTGATTGAAGATGCTCTGTATTCCAGGGAAGCTGCGAGTAAGTGTTTCAGAGACTATCTTGCTGCGTGGAGGAGTGCTCGCTACGATCTCTTTTCAAAAAGTGTGAAGCCACCGAGGTCTTTTCATTCTGGATGTATAAAAGACACGACGCCAGATTTGGTCTCTGTTGTTATTTTTTTCCTCCCTCGTCTTCTTCTTCTTCGTTGGTGTGTTTACTTTCCTCTTGTTGTTCTGACCAACACGAGGACTTACTGGCCTGACTCTGCACGTTTGTAAAATACGAGTGTGTGTGTGTGTGTGTGTGTGTGTGTGTGCGTGTGCGTGTGCGTGTGTGTGTGTGTAGTGCTGACATACATGAGTGAAGATTTACATACATAAAGAATGAATCGATTCTATACTGCATATACTAAAAAAAAATAATGAAAATTTTATGAACTGAATAAAAAAATTGATCACAAACCAAAAAAAATCCGAAAGTAAAATATATGTTTTTTTATCCAGAATGAATGAAAAATTTATATCTTGTCAAAAATAAACAAATGTATAAATAAATAAATAAATAAATAAATAAATAAATGAATAATACAAAATATCACTCGTAAGAAAAACTCGGTGAATTTACCTTTGCAATGAATGAAGGATTAATAAACAGAATAAATAAGAAAGGAAATGAACAATTGAAGGAAAGACAAGAAACAAAATTACCTGAGCTTTATTTTCATAGGATGTAAATAATAAGGAAGAAACTGATAAATTCTCCCTCTCCCCCTCTCCCTCTCCCTCTCCCCCTCCCCCTCTCCTCTCTCCCCTCTCTCCTCTCCCCTCTCCCTATCTCCTTCCCCCCTTAGGCTGTGAATGCTGTTTGTCTGTAGTAATAAACAGCCTCCTCACTCGCCTCTTGCTGTTGTCACGACTTTTTTGCCTCACTCGCTTGCCTCACTCGCTTGCCTCACTCGCTTGCCTCACTTGCTTCACTGGCTGTTTTATTCATTCTTGTCTTATTATCATTTTATTTTATTTCTTCTTTGTCTTCGTCCCGTCTTGCTTTATTTAGAGGTGTGGGGGCAGCTCTATGAATGTCGACCCTGAACTGATAGACTGACTGATTGTTTCACTGACGGAGCTTATGATCAGTTTATAGCTCTCTCTCTCTCTCTCTCTCTCTCTCTCTCTCTCTCTCACCCACCCACATTCTTGGTTGCCTGTCATTCGGTACAAGGTATGAGGGAGAATTCGCTCTTACGCAGTGACGATAAAAGTGTGTAACATGTTGGGTGGTATTTAAACCGTGTGTGTGTGTGTGTGTGTGTGTGTGTGTGTGTGTGTGTGTCTTTGCTATATTTTCTATACATTAAAGCCTCTGAAAAAAAAATTACCTTCACAGTCCATTCCTCTCTTCCCATGACCCATATATGCGTGTCAGTTATATAGGCAACATCACTAACACATTCCCATAATTTGCATATAGGAAAGAGATGCCGGCCATACCATTCTGTATGTCCATCCAGGTACAAATTATCTCACCTGTTGTTTAATGAATTTACACTCAGCAACATGACACCTGCACTCAACACCTGCCACCAATGATACGTATATTGTCTAATCCTCGTAAACAATTAATTCTGTATAACGAATAGATGGAATTTAATTTGGGTAGAAATAAATTCAAGTTGGTATTTTCACGTATCGTTTACCTGAGGGTTGAGGAGGAGGTGTAAGTATTAATTACTGGTCCTTTGGGGAAATATTGATAATTTGTTGTCATAATTGTGTAGTGTTGTTGGATTAGTGTGTACAGACCCCAGATAGCGGTGTACACGGGGCAGTAATAGTGTACAGACCCCAGATAGCGGTGTATACGGGGCAGTAATAGTGTACAGACCCCAGATAGCGGTGTACACGGGGCAGTAATAGTGTACAGACCCCAGACAGCGGTGTACACGGGGCAGTAATAGTGTACAGACCCCAGACAGCGATGTATACGGGGCAGTAATAGTGTACAGACCCCAGACAGCGGTGTACACGGGGCAGTAATAGTGTACAGACGCCAGACAGCGGTGTATACGGGGCAGTAATAGTGTACAGTATACGGGGCAGTAATAGTGTACAGACCCCAGATATGGTGTGTACATGGGGCAGCATAGTGTGCAGACCCCAGATAGCAGTGTGTACACGGGGTAGTAATAGTGTACAGACCCCAGACAGCAGTGTACACGGGGTAGTACAGTACATTCCCACAGCAGTGTACACGGGGTAGTAATAGTGTACAGACCCCAGACAGCAGTGTACACGGGGTAGTAATAGTACAGACCCCAGATAGCAGTGTGTACACGGGGTAGTACAGTGCACAGACCCCAGACAGCAGGGGTATGCATGCAGTAATAGTGTACAGACCCCAGACAGCAGTGTACACGGGGCAGTAATAGTGTACAGACCCCAGATAGCGGTGTACACGGGGCAGTAATAGTGTACAGACCCCAGATAGCGGTGTACACGGGGTAGTAATAGTGTACAGACCCCAGATAGCGGTGTACACGGGTCAGTAATAGTGTACAGACCCCAGATAGCGGTGTACACGGGTCAGTAATAGTGTACAGACCCCAGATAGCGGTGTACACGGGGCAGTAATAGTGTACAATGGTGTGGACGAGGTCATGGTTGATGTATACATGTGTACACACGTTAGTGAGTGATGTATGAAACTACACATGAATCAATATGGGTTTACACATGTGCACATGGGGCCATAAGCAGTGTACACGTGTCTGTGAGTGGTGTACATCTGTGTACACGACCACTCACAGCCAATTAGTTGTCGACTTAATCCAGTGACGAGTAACAGTGACCGTCAGCTGCTGCCCGGAGAGGAGGAGGAGGAGGAAGAGAAAGAGGAGGAGGAGGAAGAGGAGGAAGAAGAGGAGGAGGAGGAGGAAGAGGAGGAGGAGGAGGAGGAGGAGGAAGAGATTTCACCCTGGACCCTTCTTTCTCTCCCTCCTTATTCTTTCTTCATTCTTCCCCCCTCTTCCTCCCTTCCCCTTCCTCCTTCCTTCTTCCCCCCTTCCCCTTTCTCATTCTTTCTTCTTTCCATTTTCCCTCTTTTCTCTCCCTCCTTCATTCGTTCTCTCTCCCATCCTTAACTTTGTAATTGCTCTTGACTGTCCTTTCTCATTGTCACCTTTATATTTCATTTCCCTTATTATTACCCCTTCTCTCTCTCTCTCTCTCTCTCTCTCTCATCACCCCACATCCACTCGAACACCGAACACCTCCACTCTCTCTCTCTCTCCTTGGGATATCTCACCTGACCAAACAATTCAAGAGAGGATAGGAGGAAAGTGAGAGAGAGAGAGAGAGAAGGAGGGAGAGAGGGAAGCCTTTTGTCTCATGTGTCCCGGTCATCTGGTGAGAACGTAAACACACGGTGACACTAAATGTATAATGTGTGTTTACGATGAATATATTTGGCTCCATTTACCCGACCCAACACCTGCTGGCCTTACTGATCTGACTGATGGATGTTGTTTTTTTTTGTTTTGTTTTTTTACGCACTAGAGGGATGTACTGTACTGACGTAATGTGGAAGTTTTTCGCTGGTTTTTATGGTTAGGTTAGGTTGATTAATCTAAAGGTGAAATATCTGACCTTATTAATATCCGTGTGTGTGTGTATGTATGTATGTGTGTGTGTGTGTGTAATAATAATAATAATAATAATAATTAACGGTTTATTGAAGAGCTTGGCAGCCAGAAGGCTGAAAATATACAGTTACATATTTGGGGAATGGGTTACGAATTACAAATAATATACAAGTGACATAAGTGACACAAATAAGACATATAGTAACTTAGATGGGGATCAGCTCAAAATACAGTTCATTTCAACATAGTGACAGTGTAGGGAGCAGTGTTTACTGGGTGTGTGTGTGTGTGTGTGTGTGTGTGTGGAAGAACCTCAAGTTATCATGATCGGTACGTGAAAATTACAAATCTCTCTGAAATATGGTGGAATTTGCATAGAGGGAAATCCAACAGGTGTATATGTAAGGTAAACTCAGGTGTTACGTGACGAGTTTCACTGTCAGGAGCTCAACAGATACCTGGGTCGGTCACTGTAGCTGTATTTCACCGTCGAGTAAACCTACCTCCTTCTCCCTTCTCCCCCTCCCCCTTTCTCTCTCTCTCCCCCTCTCGGGTTCCTCCCCTCAATGATGTAGTTGCCTCTTGTAGTTTGTTGACAGACTCCCTACGCCATTGTCAGGTCTGAGTTCGGTGGGTTGTGAGTCGCCTCCTCCACCTGACCAAACACTCTACACTCACACACTACCTTCCTATCACCCCATCACCTCCCATCACCGCATCACCTCCCTTCACTTCAATATCCCCCTCACCTCTCCTCCCTTCTCCATCACCCCCCACTCCGTCAACTCTCCCCCTCACCTGTCCATCACCTCCCCTCACCTCCCCTCACTCAGAATAAGGGTGACATCTTGAAATATGATAAGGGTTCAATTAATCTTTGTCTACTGACCGAGAGATCCATCAGCAGCCGATATCTTAAAAGTTTATTAATGTATTGTGAAAATAGTTATTGTGTTTAATTTTATGGGGCTTATTACACAACCACTATTCCCCACCACCACCAAAACCACAATCACTTCCCCCCGTCCATCACCACCACTAGCACCACACTCATCACCATCTCCCAACCTCCACCACCATCTACCCCACCACCATCCCCCAACCACCTCACCACCACCACCTCCACAACCACCACAATGCCTCACCACCAGGATCTCAACCACCACCACCAGGACCACTACCAGTCCCAGGAGCAGGAGCCACCTGACCCCCCAGCCACGCCCCCAGCCCCGCCCCCGGCAGCTCTGGGCCAACAGAAAGTGACGTGGGGAGAGCTAGTGGTGGTCGTCTCAGGTTACCAACAAGACTCGCCTCGCCGGGGGAAAAAAATGCGTGTAGCGTCGGTGTAACTTGGCATTATAGATTGGCTTCTACATTGTCAGTGCTCACTCATACCTGGCTGTAGTTTTATTGCTTTTTTTTAACAGGTAGACTAATTATTTATACAGGTAACTTGTTTTGTATTGTGTTTTAAATGTTTGTTTCTGTTTTTTCTTGTTTGTGATTAGCATGTTCACATACTTTGTTAGGACGTGTTTACACTTCCTACAGTTGTGTGTTTTTCTGTGTGTGTGTTTTTTTATTATACTTAGACTAATTAATTATACAGGTAGGTTTTGTGGGGGCTGTATTTTCAAGGCTTTTATTTGTATTAGGTGTATTATTAAGCCTAAACCATACACCCACTACTGTATTTTCTCTATCTTTAGTAATATTTTCCCTGTAGTTCTTGTATATATCTAGTCATCAAAGGGGTATCTCTTATAAGCGAGTTTGGTGTGTATGTTCTCAGAGCTATTTATACACTCAGTTGTATTTTCGTGGTGTATTATTGACGTCGGGGTTTCTAGTGTACAATACATTGTTTTGGGTTATTCATTTTTTTTCCTTTACGTTTTATGTGTTTGTTTAGTATATTTTTGTTTTTATTGGTTAAGTTTTTTCTCTAAAATTTGAAAGTTTAATTATTGAACTTTTTAGATTTTTTCCCTTCTAAAATATCAGGACTTTTTCTATTTTTTTTTCGATTTTTAAACAAATTTATTGATGGAATGCGAGGATTTGTGTTCTTCATCATTCATAAATTTTAATGAAACAATTTTGAGGTTTTTAAATAATTTACTTTTGGGGATTTTATTTTTTCTTGATATTTTCCTTTCCATCTCTCGTGTATGTTTTTATTTATTTATTTTTTTATAATTTGTTTTTAGTTTATTTTCTTCACCATTTAGTTGAGTTATGTCTTTCACGATTAATTTTTCTAGATTTTATTTTTTAACTTATTGGGTTTTTTTTATTTAATTTTAGCAAGTTTATAGGATTAAACATTTTGGGGTTTAATCGAATTTAGTGTAACAAATTTATTGGCTCTTTAAACCCATCTTATTAAATATCTTCTGTACTGAATAATAATTTAAACCAAGAGAGTTTTAAGTAATAAATTTTTTTAAATGTTGCTACGACAAGTTAAACTGGTTTTTAAACTTTTAGGGGGGGAGGGGAGGAGTTCTGGCTTAGTTGATGTGCCGCTATCACCCGTACACGGCTATGTAAAAAACACGTCTCGCTGGAGCCTCTAAACCACTTGTCTGTCCCGCCAGGTAAATTCCTTTAATATTAACTCCACTGCCTCTTCAGAACTCCCTACTGGCTGCATCCATCACCCCCTCACACGTCCAGATGATGATGACAACTTGTGGCTCTCTGGTCATACTGATTACCACTCGCAAGTTATTTTCCACCTCTTGGGATTACCTGGTCTTGACTACATTAATATTCACGCTCCTGTTAGTGACTCTTATCGCCAGGTGGGCTTAACGCTATTCATTTTTAATTTTAGGGTCTTCTAACTCGAGGGCTTACGTTAAGGATGTGGTTTTTTGCGTGGTGGTGTGGGGTTGGGGGTTGGAGAAGGAGGGGGGGTTGCAGGTGGTGAGGTTGATGGTGTAGGTGTATTTGGTGTAGTAGGAGGGTATACAAGCAAGGTGTGTGTGTGTGGTCGGTGGGTGGGTGGGTGAGGGACCTTTAGAATGTCAGCAGGTAGAGGAGGGGATGTCAGCAGATTGGAGGAGTAGCAGGAGGGGGGTAGAGAAGGAGGAGGAGGAGCTACCTTACATAGAGGGGGTGAGCCATCTATACAAGGCTACGAGTATCATGTGGCTTTATGCAACTTGTCTTCTTAAGCTGCCGCCCCCCTCACACACACACACACACACACACACACACCACACACACACACAGAGGGATAATTTATATAACATCAGAGTCTTGCTTGCCTCGGTGCGTCGTAAACATGAAAACTCGGACAAAAATAATGGCTTTCAACCCAACAAGATAACAGACGAGTTCAATAAGCCTTTGCTCCTCTTATTGTGGGGCAGACGTATACGGCCTCTTGGACTCGGCTCTGATGCAGCGTTGGACTTACATTATTTAACACATAAACCCCCAATTAAGTCCCACTAAACCTTTTAAGTCCGTGAATCTTACTTATATACTTAGATACATACTTATAAATCCTTCATACTACTACTAAAAGTGTTGTAGAGGTGACTAATGGGTAATAATCTTGTACAGTGTGTGACAGAAGTCTTTTGAAACCTTAGGAATAAATATGATATGATTTTGTTTTTGTTTTTTGTTTTGAGAAAGATGAACTTGTTTTTATTACGTGTAAGTGATCTTAAATAATAGTTGGTATCGATTTAATTCAATTACAGAGTGATCCAAAAAGAATTACCACAGGTTTTTTTTTTTTTGTTGGTTCATTCTTTTTCCACCACCCTGTACACACTGTATATTTCTTCTATACTTTACTAACACTGGTAACATAACACAACAGAACATTCGTAACATAACAGAGAAGAACAGAACATAACAATCATTACAGAGAAGAACAGAACATAACCATCATTACAGAGAAGAACAGAACACAACAATCGCAACACACACAACACTTGTAACAGAACATAACACAACACTCAGAATATAAACGTCATAACATAACACAACCACCAGGATAAAGTTATTTTTTGTTATTTTTAGACTTGTGTTACAATGTTCAATAGTAACGAGTGGTAACGCGTGTGGGTGAAGGTAATAACAGTTGAAATATATGTATCCTTATCGTCTGTATGTGTGTATGTATGTATGTATGTATGTATGTATGTATGTATGATGTACAGTATGTATATTTTGTTGTATATATGTATAGTTTGTATAACTTTTTCTTATGGGTTCTTGATGTATGTATGTATGTATGTATGTATGTATGTATGTATGTATGTGTATGTATGTATGTATGTAAGATTGTATTAGAGTGTATACATTAGTGTTATTGATAGTATGTTTTCATTAAGTGGTTTGTTTGTGTTTTTTAAGTGTTTTCTTTAAGTGGTTTCTTGAATTAGTTTTTTATAAGTGTTTTAAGTGGTTTTTATAAGTGTTTTAAGTGGTTTCTACAATTGGTTTCTTAAAGTGGCTTCATTTAGTGTTTTTCTTATTTTTTTCAAGTGGTTTCCTTAAGTGGCTCATGGACCAAACACTACAGTCATCAGCCCTTGGGAACGCCATGAGTGTCCAGTTTCATTAAGTTTATAGAATAAGACAAATTAAAGGTTTTGGTCATATAATTCGGGATGAGGGATAATGGTCGGGATATTAATGGGTGAAATTGGCAGAGATGATGAAGGCAGAGGGAGGAGGAGGAGGCAGAGACGGTGAAGGAAGAGGGAGGAGGAGGCAGAGACGGTGAAGGAAGAGGGAGGAGGAGGCAGAGACGGTGAAGGTAGAGGGGAGGAGGAGGCAGAGACTGTGAAGGAAGAGGGAGGAGGAGGCAGAGACGGTGAAGGAAGAGAGAGGGAGGCAGAGACGGTGAAGGAAGAGGGAGGAGGAGGCAGAGACGGTGAAGGAAGAGGGAGGAGGAGGCAGAGACGCAGAAGGAGAGAGGAGGAGGCAGACGGTGAAGGTAGAGGAGGAGGAGCAGAGAGGAAGAGGGAGGAGGCACAGACGGTGAAGGAAGAGGGAGGAGGAGGCAGAGACGGTGAAGGAAGAGGGAGGAGGAGGCACAGACGGTGAAGGAAGAGGGAGAGAGGAGGCAGAGACGGTGAAGGAAGAGGGAGGAGGAGGCAGAGACGGTGAAGGCAGAGGGAGGAGGAGGCGAGATGGTGAAGGAAAGAGAGAGGAGGCAGAGACGGTGAAGGTAGAGGGAGGAGGAGGCAGAGACTGTGAAGGAAGAGGGAGGAGGAGGCAGAGAGAAAGGCAGAGGGAGGAGGAGGCAGAGGAAAGGCAGAGGGAGGAGGAGGCAGAGAGAAAGGAAGAGGGAGGAGGAGGCAGAGACCGTGAAGGTAGAGAGAGGAGGAGGAGGCAGAGACGGTGAAGGTAGAGGGAGGAGGGAGGAGGAGGCAGAGACGGTGAAGGTAGAGGGAGGAGGAGGCAGAGACGGTGAAGGAAGAGGGGAGGAGGAGGCAGAGACCGTGAAGGTAGAGAGAGGAGGAGGAGGCAGAGACGGTGAAGGTAGAGGGAGGAGGAGGCAGAGACGGTGAAGGTAGAGGGAGGAGGAGGCAGAGACGGTGAAGGTAGAGGGAGGAGGAGGCAGAGACGGTGAAGACAGAGGGAGGGGAAGGCAGAGAGGAAGGCAGAAACTGTGATGGATGAATTAAATTAAATATTGTGGTCACGGGAGACACAGAAAGATGTTATTAAGAATTCATAACGACACATCCTGAAAATACTTGGAGTGGAGGGCTGTGGTCGCCAACCCTCAGACAAGATGATGGAAACACCTTGATTGATTAATTTAGGTCATGTGAGTTCCCCTTTTTGTGAGTCCCCCTTTGAGGTCATGTGAGTCCCCCTTTGAGGTCATGTGAGAAAATGACCCCCAAGTTACCCCTTATAACGAGACCAAAAGGTAACATTATTGAACATTTTCTTTTCTTTCAATTCGTTCGTCAATATAAAGCGGTTTAATTCCCCCCACCTGTTCACACCTTGAGACAGGTACATCAATACAGGTAGAACGAAGCAATTTTATTGACTTGATTTTTATTATTCCCTTCGAAACTAAAACCTTTGAAACAGCAAGACTTCAGGTGAGGTGGTGACGTCATTACTTTATGGTGGTGACGTCATTACTCTTTATTGTGACGTCATTATTCTGTATGGTGACGTCATTACTCTTTGGTGACGTCATTACTGTTTGCTAAGTGATGTAAGATTAATTGTTTGTTTTTTTCTCTGAAGGTTGACGTCATTGTGTTGTCTTTTGTTGTTTTGTTATTATTATTATTGTTGTTATTGTTGTTGTTGTAGTTATTATTATTATTATTATTATTATTATTATTATTATTATTATTATTATTATTATTATTATTATTGCTGTTGTTGATGTTAATGATGTTGTTGTAGTTGTTGTTGTTATTGTAGTTGTTGTTGTAGTTGTTGTAGCTGTTGTATTTATTGTTATTGTTGACGTTAATGTTTTGTTCTGCACTTTCTCTCACCACCATCAATCAATATTTCTCGGGACATAAAACTTGGGGGGGGGGCAACATTTTCATTGTTCAACCCGAAATATTAGACCGATACATATACTTGTGTACGGTTGATTAAGTGAGTTCATAGGACGTGTCGTATTGACGTGTTTACGAAGGTTTGGCCAGGTACGTGAGGTGGAACAGGTGTACCGACCAACACACGGACAGACGGAATAAATGACGATAAAGCCATTCACGTTGAGTTGTTTTATCTTGAAGTGAGATATACAGGTGAGGTGAGAGATACAGGTGAGGTGAGAGATACAGGTGAGGTGAGAGATACAGGTGAGGTGAGAGATACAGGTGAGGTGAGAGATACAGGTGAGGTGAGATGAGAGATACAGGTGAGGTGAGAGATACAGGTGAGGTGAGAGATACAGGTGAGGTGAGAGGTGAGAGATACAGGTGAGGTGAGAGATACAGGTGAGGTGAGAGATACAGGTGAGGTGAGGTGAGGTGAGAGATACAGGTGAGGTGAGAGATACAGGTGAGGTGAGAGATACAGGTGAGGTGAGAGATACAGGTGAGGTGAGAGATACAGGTGAGGTGAGAGATACAGGTGAGTGAGACATAGTGAAGGTAAAGTGAGTGTGAAAGTGAGAGAAAGAGAGAGAGAGAGAGAATGAGTGTGAAAGTAAGATAGAGTGAGTGAGAGAGAGAGAGACACATAAAAAGAGAGAGAAACGTACTGTTAATATTCTGGTTAACTTAAACTAGAAAAAATCCCACTAACTCCCATTAACTCTCTCTAACTCCCATTAACTCTCTCTAACTCCCATTAACTCCCACTAACTCCCATTAACTCTCTCTAACTCCCATTAACTCCCATTAACTCCCATTAACTCCCACTAACTCCCACTAACTCCCATTAACTCCCATTAACTCCCATTAACTCCCATTAACTCCCATTAACTCCCACTAACTCCCATTAACTCCCACTAACTCCCACTAACTCCCATTAACTCCCACTAACTCCCACTAACTAACTCCCATTAACTAACACCTACGAGTCTACCTTAACTGATATACATTCACAGCATCAGTTAAGTGAACCTAAATTAACTCACAGAATCTTTAAATAAATTATGTGGGTTAATTCTCTTCCCCTAACTCTCATTAAATATATTTTGTATTTAGTTAAGGGAAAGTCTCAGAGTAATTTTGATACTATGACTTTCTTTTTTTTTATGTTAAGAAAACTTTTAAATCTTAGCTGCCGATTTAACATGAAGGTTTAGTTGCCGACTTAACATGAAATTTTAGCTGCCAACTTAACATGAAATTTTAGCTGCCGATTTAAACATGAAATTTTAGCTGCCGACTTAACATGAAATTTTAGCTGCCGACTTAACATGAAATTTTAGCTGCCGACTTAACATGAAATTTTAGCTGCCAACTTAACATGAAATTTTAGCTGCCGATTTAAACATGAAATTTTAGCTGCCGACTTAACATGAAATTTTAGCTGCCGACTTAACATGAAATTTTAGCTGCCGACTTATCATGAAATTTTAACTGCCGATTTAACATGAAATTTTAGCTGCCGATTTAACATGAAATTTCAGCTGCCGACTTAACATGAAATTTTTACTGCCGACTTAACATGAAATTTTAGCTGCCGACTTAACATAAGGTAAGATGGCGACTTTTTTTATGAATTTTTATATGTTTGTTTGTGTGTTTTAAGTTACTGATTATTATTATTATTATTATTATTATTATTATTATTATTATTATTATTATTATTATTATTATTATTATTATTATTATTATTATTATTATTATTGTTATTGTTTTTTCTGTTCTTCGCATCATCATCATCATCACCATCATCATCATCATCATCATCATCATCATCATCATCATCATTAATCTTTAAACAGTGATGCCAGATAAAATATTTGTCCTGGTCTGAACTGAATGATCGCTTCCCTGTCATTATCGTATTATTTACACCTAATTTATCATGGAATATAACCATCACTCTCTGTTTTATGTTACAGTGCTTTTTGTTGTGTGTGTGGGCGGGGGGATTTGTTTGTGGGGGTAGAGGGTGTGTGTTGCTGTGTGTGTGTGTGTGTGTGTGTGTGTGTGTGTGTGTGTGTGTGTGTGTTCATATATAGTACAGGTGTGTTTGAATGAATTTTTGTGTTTTTTTATATGTATGTGTGTATATTAACGTGAGAGAGAGAGAGAGGGAGAGAGAGAGAGAGACTCGACCCCTGGACCTGCTTCTTCAGCGTGGAGGAGGACCACCCAGTACCCAGACGCCTCACCACGCCCCCCGTGAACTCAGCGAGATGGCGCAGAAACCCTAATGTAAGGCTTCCACCCAGCGAGGAGAAGCGGTATTGGCAGGGGCTGATTTAATTAATTGGGTTAATTAAAGAGGGGGAGGACCTGGAACATCGCTGGAATATGTAAACATGACTACGCCAGGGTGGGTAGCACAAGTGACGTGGTGGAAACTGGTAGGAGTTGTTGATGCTGGATGAGGGAGGAGATTGTACTTGGTGTTGTTGTATGTAGGGGTGAGAGGAGGAGTCTCCCTGGGTACATGTTGGGGCTAGTGAAGGGAATACTGCTACTACTGCTGGAGGGGTCGTGGTTGAGGTACTGAGGTTCTGGAAGGCTGTAGACACTCCTGCTTCATGAGGGAGATGGATGTAGAGTATGTTATAACAACGTGGGGGGACTCTGGCTATTAGATTAGTGGAGGGAATATCATTTGGTGCCCCTGTAGGTTAGGTTAGGTTAGGTTAGGTTGATATAAGGTGGTACTGGAGGATTACAGACAGTTGATGCTTCATGAAGGAGGTGTGGGACAGGAGGAGGAGGAGGAGGAGGGTGCCAGGGTATCTACTGGACCGGAATGATGCTACTGCAGAGTCTTAAGTTGAGGTACCTGATACTCCAAGACTGTAAACAGTTCTTCCTCTTGAGTGAAGATGTAGTTAGTGTTGTGTAATGAGACTAACAATAATTATCTGTACGTGTAGAACTGGTAGAGTGGAAGGTTGCTGGTACAGGCTGGCAGGGTAGTCTATACTGGACGATTATAAACAGTGATCAGTGCTCCTCGAGGAATGTTGCAGTTCATGGCATTGTAAGTGAGATTAGTAGGAAGTTGGTTACTATGGTGAAGAAGAAAATGCAACTGATGATGTGTATAGTTTTCAGTATTGAGGCACAATGTTGCTTCTTAAAGAGGAGTGTAACTGGTGGTAATGTGATGGTACTGCTGGGAACTAGACTGGGAGGTAACACTGCTGATATTGAGGTGCTGAATGTTGCTGACAGTCCTGCTGAATGTTGCTGACAGTCCTGTTGAATGTTGCTGACAGTTCTGCTGAATGTTGCTGACAGTCCTGCTGAATGTTGCTGACAGTCCTGCTGAATGTTGCTGACAGTCCCGCTGAATGTTGCTGACAGTCATGCTGAATGTTGCTGACAGTCATGCTGAATGTTGCTGACAGTTCTGCTGAATGTTGCTGACAGTCCTGCTGAATGTTGCTGACAGTCCTGCTGAATGTTGCTGACAGTCCCGCTGAATGTTGCTGACAGTCATGCTGAATGTTGCTGACAGTCATGCTGAATGTTGCTGACAGTCCTGCTGAATGTTGCTGACAGTCCTGCTGAATGTTGCTGACAGTCCTGCTGAATGTTGCTGACAGTCCTGTTGGATGTTGCTGACAGTCCTGTTGAATGTTGCTGACAGTCATGCTGAATGTTGCTGACAGTCCTGCTGAATGTA
>NW_024733523.1:415000-445000 GCF_018991925.1 Homarus americanus | reverse complement strand
TATGGTTATGTTGGAATAAGTAACTCGTTTCCTAATTTCTTCTCTAATCTAACTATTCGTATAAATAACTTCACCTTCGATTGGAATTCGGATAAAAGAACTTAGGAGGGAGTTAACTTGAGCAGCCAACAGGAGATGGTTGTGTTGTGAGCGGCGACACCCAATGTAATGCTCGTCACTGCTGAAGGAGGACCCATCCACTCCTCGACAGGTCAGCTAGGTACCGGGTCACTCTCCGGCTACCAGCATACTCCACTCGAGTCTTGGTCGCACTCACTGGCATCAGGAGTTAAATCTTTACCTCTATAGCGATGAGTTAAAGTCGAGGACGTCCCCCAGTTAACGTTATAAGCTCACAGTTAACGTCCTTAGATTGTTACGTCAAGTTTACCTATCAGCTGAGACTCAATTACTGGAAAGTTACACTATTACATCTGTCGTCACAATGTTGAGTCAGGCTGTGTCGGTGTACTGGCCGGAGACACAAGACAATGCAATCTTTATTTCCAGAGCAGAAACTCAATACAAACACATCTATTAAAGGAGATAAAAACGCCAAGTCCTTCAGTTCTCGAGTTATCAATAAGACCGACTGAGACTTGAGTTAAATTCTCCTTAAGTGTGGCGACCATTGCACTCGAGGACCGCCAGTGAAAAAAAAAAATTCTCCTTCTCTCCCTCGGCCCATCTGACATGTTTTAGCACCTCGCAGTCAAGGGCCAGTTGGGTTTCCTTGTCTCCTGAGACTTTCCACGTGAAAAACCAAACTAAAAAATATGACACGGCCAGCCACAGACGCCCAGTGAGACCCTGAACTGACCGAACTCCTCTCAAAATGTATCGGCCAACTGACCAAAAGCAAACGGGGGTCCATTATTCTAATGTAACTCTCCTGTACTACAACACTGCCTACTCACTACACGATATTACACTCATACTCGCGGGAGAGACTACACCTATCTCATCAACAAACACACCACCCTGGACCTCTACTCCTTTAGAGAGAGAGAGAGAGAGAGAGAGAGACAGATACACACACACACACACACACACACACACACACACACACACACACACACACCACATTCTTCCCTTCCTTAATTAATCCTCGGAGGGCGAATGTTGAAAATCGCCGATGATTAAGGAAACTCATTATTTTAACAGATGGCCATGAGCAGGACACGCTTTTAACATTATCACAGCTTATCAGGGCCAACGTATACAAATGTTATCCGTTAAAGAGCCCCCCTGAGGTCCCTGGGAGGATGGCCAGCTACCAACCACTTCCACCACTACTTCTTAAACAAGGGCCTCTAGTTCCTTTCTTACTTTGCTTCTCACACTCTCTTAAGGGATATAAGTAAGTAGTGGTCTCATGAGGTGATGGTCTTAAGATAGTGGCGCTATTGTAGACTGTCGTCGTGTGAAGGGTCAGTGAGGGAGGGAGGGAGGGAGGGAGGGAGCATGTGTATGTGGGTGTATATAGAGTGAGATTTGTGAGTGTGTGTGTGTGTGTGTGTGTGTGTGTGTGTGTGTATAGTGAGATTGTGAGTAGAGTGTGGTTGGTGTGGTGGTGGAGTGTATGTGTGTGTGTGAGTAGAGAGAGAGAGAGAGAGAGAGAGAGAGAGAGAGAGAGAGAGAGAGAGAGAGAGAGAGAGAGAACAAGGTGGTAAGCGTGAAAAGAAAACGAAGTTGCGAGACCTTGGCCGTTTAAGACATCTTTCTATGCATTCCAAAAAGGTTCAGTGTCGAAGCTTACATGAATAAGTATGTCTTCCCTCACCGATTTACTTTCAGCCAAGATACCAACACTGAGTAAACACGGTCTCTTACTCCACCTTACTTTATTGAGACGAATATTTTCTCACCGATTTATTTTTATTTTTAGTTCATATATTTTTTTTTCTTCATGTTTAGGTATTTTATTTTATTTGTTTTCTTTTGTTTATTTTCATTAATGTATTTATTTATTTTTGTAGTTTAATTTATTTATATGATTAATTTTCGTGGATTATTTATTGATCTATATTTTATCATCATTATTATCTCTTCTTTTTTCTTCTTCTCGAGTTTGGTTGTTCCTTTCCTCTTCCCATTCCTCTTTTATCTTACTTCCTTTGTTTTACTCTGTCATAACTTTTGTTTCTGTTCCTTATGTTATTCTAATGCTTTTATTCCTTCTTGTTATCACTCCCTCTTCCTCTGTTCCTTCGTATATATATCTCTCTCTCTCTCTCTCTCTCTCTCTCTCTACTCCTCCTACAAACACACCATACATGTTCACCTGAGAGAGAATCGTTTCAAGTACAGTGCCGAGAGAAAGGTGAGGTTCCGCAGGTGTTTTTTGTCAGCCTTTTACTGTACTGATCCAGCACTCTCATTAAGGCTTCTACCAGGTGGATCATTCATCAGAGATCCTTGTCCCCCTATACACCTCGCCACCCAATCTCCTAAGCACTCGCCATCCTATCTACTTCGCCATTCACCTCCTTCGTCATTCAACTTCTTTGTCATTCACCCTCATCACCTCACCCACCCAAGTCACCCAACCTTACCATCCACCCTTGCCATTCATCCTCGTCACCCACCCTCGTTGCCCACACTCGTCACCCAGCCTCGCCACCCACCCTCGCCACCCACCCTCGCCACCCACCAATCTATCCACTGTATACCGCCCACCACCCTCTCCATCCACTCATTTATCAATTGTTATGCTACCAACACTTACCACCCATAAACCTAGTCACTCTACCACCCACACACGTCACCCACCCACTGTTACCGCCCATGCACCCACCCACCCACCCCTAACGAACCCAACACAGAATTGTCATTATTTTACAACACCTGACCAACCACTGAGCGACAGGTGGAATAAAATTAAGAAAATCAATTAAAAAGGTTAACCATCAGTAGACAAGAGCTGGGATCGTCCTCAGGAATTGTCACAGCATATTTATTCTGTTTTGTTTAGACAGCCTCGGCGTGGTTATTAGTATAAACATTTAATACAACAAGTAGGACAAATTAACAGAGGAACAAGTTAACTCGATGGCATATCTGTATATAGAAATTGCCTTACCTTATACGTGTGTGTGTGTGTGTGTGTGTGTGTGTGTGTGTGTGTGTGTGTGTGTGTGTGTGTGTTTACAGGGAATCTCATATAACTAAGGATTTCACGTAATCACTAAAATGTTCTGTGAATCTGTGTTAGTAAGGCTTTCAACTTATCCATAAAGTGCCTAGAAAATTCATGGATAATGGTAGCGACCTTCTGCTAACTTAACCTAACCTAACCTAACCTAACTATTAACCCTGAAATTCCTAGAACATTTCACGAATTAATTGATATCCCTAGTTACACGTTTTCCCCAGAGTATTTTAGGGATTAAGTGATTAAGTTATATGATATGCCATGTAGTATGTACGTAGTGTTTATGTAGTGAAAACAGGCCGAAGAACTTAACAGGTTAGGGCAGTGCGGTAGAGTGAGGGGATGGTTAGGTGACCACACGTTAGTCTGGGTTGACAAGTGATGATTAGAGGGAGGACCAAGTGCCAGTCATGGTTATACACCACCTGTGACAGTGACGCCCCTTTTTTCAGCCGAGTGAAGGAGGCAGGAAAGGTATGGTGGGGTGATGGTGACGAGGCTGATAAACGATATGAGAAGAGAAATATTACGAGATATATTATTTATTATGTTAGCACTGCCAGATGTTTTGATGGTGTTGGTACGTGTGTCTGTCCGTCTGTCACTACCATCGTCCACCTACATCCACTATCCTACATACCTGGGCTTATTATCCACCTCCGTCCATCTCTCACCACCCGCCACATCAATCACCATCGCCTCTCTTACCACCTACAGCCACCCACTGCCCCTTTTTTTTTCTTCAGCCACCCACTGCAGCGACTCCCACTATCTTTACCACCCAGGCTCCATTACCCATACCCTCGTCACCACCCACCACCACACACTCATCATCCCCACCTGACCACATACCTTCAACTCTCGTATCATCACGATCACCAGACACAACCCACTACCACACCAAACCCACCACCACAATCTACCACCGACACAACCCATCACCACCACCACCACCACCACCACCACCACCACCACTCACCGCCAACCACCATAACCACTCACCGCCGCTATCCACCACAACCTAACACAACCCAATCTTAACACTGTCCACAACCACCATCAACCACCACCCTCCCTACCACCACCCCTACTCTCAGCACCCACCACCACACAGCTCACGGGAGCGAAGGTGGTGACAGGAGTTTTAATAAATGATTCTCGGAGGCGCTTTGATTATCCCGGTGTGTATATATTGCACACTAAGACCCTTAAAAGCCGGGTTACCGCGCCCTGATAACATCACGCCCACCCGGACAGCGGCATGGTGAGAGTGGGGAGTGGGCGAGAAGGGGTAATGATAACTGGGGGCAGTGTTGTGCAGAGGTGTACATGGGGGTAGTGTGGTGGGAGAGGTGTACATGGTCACAGTGTACTGGGCAGGTGTACTGGGGTGCTTATTCCTTACGTGATCCGAAATATTTAATTAACTTAAAACATGACCTTCACTTGTTGAAATAATATAAAATCCCTTTATATGCTATTTTTCGATATAAGTAGAGAGTAAAACATCGTACTCGAGTGCAACTGTTCCTTCGGTATTGAGTAATCTCTTATATGTCATTACCTGTCTTTTACCTGTCTTGGTCGTGAATGTAGACTCGAAGTATCGGTGACCTTCGATAAATAACACTGATCACCTCATGATTATCCTCACAGCTTTTTTTTCACCTAAAGATAAATTGCCCTAATGTTAACTTAGCCTCACCTAACACCCCCAGGTAGCGCTAAGGTGTTAAGCCATTGAGTGATATTATCTGTGGTGCTAATATTCATGTGATCCAATAATTGGTAATCTCTGTATGGGAGGAGCAAGAGTGTCCTGCGGGGGTGTACTGTAGTGTAGGGGATGAAGGAGGCCACATCCTCGCACCAAAACAAAGTTATCCATCACCTACAGGAAGCCAGGCTGAGGGGTGCCGGGAGTCGACCTTCCCATACTTCCAGCAACACTGTACAACACCCTCCCGACACCCGCACCTCGTTTCCAGCCATTTCCAGTCAGTTCCAGCCAATTAGCGTGCAGGTGGGAGGGCGAAGGGTCGGCCCCATGCGGGCAAGAGGGATGACTGCTTAATGACGCACTAATGACCATTTAACGAGTGTTTAACGACCTGCACCGCGTGAAACTCGTTCAGACGCGTCATGGCTTGTTGGGTCCCTGACACAGCCAATTACGCCTGGCAACACCATTGTTTACATTGTGGGTGGACTATGGTGGTGGTGGTGCTGTGGTGAAGGCTGGATCACCCACTGGTCCAATCACACTGTGGATGCTCCTATTTATCCCCTCTTCCTCCCTCCCCTTTAGTCCCCCTCCCTCCCTCCTTCATTAGCCCTCCTCCCTCCTTCTTTACTCCCCTCCCTTACCTATACCAACATCTCTATTTCATTAATTACCCCATATTATTCTACTCCATCATCTCCCATATTCCTTCCACCCTCCAACCCTCACTTACACCAGGTACTGTAATGATGATGTTACCTGTGCCACATGTTAATTAAGGGCTGGTCTTCTCACCTGCATAACTTCTTCCTTGATATATAGTATAATTCACCTACGTTCCAAAACCTCTACTAAATTGAACCATCAGAGAGTTATTAGTGTAAATTCTAAACTGTTTCTTACACAGGTAAACCCATCGAATTATCTTCAATTTTGACTTCTCGTTTCGACAGCCTAACTACAGCGCTTTCTGATCTTGCGGATTGATGTCATTCGCGTGTGATTGATGTTTATTTTCCACTGCAGCTTAACGTAAACAATGATTATTTCCTGGTAGTTCTTGTTTTGTTTTTGTTTTATTTTGTTTTGTTTAATGATGACCTGAAAAAACACCACAAATAAACAAATCAATAAAGCAACACAAGACCGCTATACTATACACGATGTTTTGATTTAACACACCTGAGCCAAGTGTCTTTCTCTCAGCCAGGTAATGAAGGCTGATTTAATGCGCATCTCCTTACATAGCGCCTCGTGTACACCTGGTCCCTGTGTGAGATGTCAGACGTGGCGAGGCTGGGCACGACAACAACTTCATCATCTACACACACACGCACACACACACACACGCACACACACACACACACACACACACACAGGGAAAACATTATCATTGCCAGTGTTTCCTTGGGGATGGATCTGGTTCATTAGTGGCCGGATAACGATTATTACCTATAGTGGGTTGGAGATGCCCCCCCCCTCACCTCACCTGCCACTATCCTCTCCACCCCACACACCCCCCCACCCCACCCCCACCCTACCCCCACACTGGGGCACCATATGGGGCTCCATCAACAATGGTCATCGCCAACAGTGAGTGAGGGTGGTCCTGCATCACCTCCACCTGGCTCTCACCCCACCACCTCCCCGTGCCACCCCAGGGCCATCTGGCACTGCTCATCGCCCCCACTCACTCACTACTGTGCAGGGAAGGAGAATGAGGGCCGGGAAGAGTTAATAAGTAGAGAGGGGTGATGATGGGGTTAGAGAGGGGGGGTAGAGAGGGGTGATGGGGGGTATATCAGGGGGAAGTCAGTAACCCCCCATATAAATGAGTATATGCCTGGGGTATAGCGTCATTGCTTTAACTATATAGTGTACTTATATCTTCCTTAAGTAATGTATCGTAGTGTTGACTGTTTGTTGTGTGAGCAAATGTATGTACTGTTAAATACGACTAAGTCTATATTGGGAATAATAAAAAAAAATTTAATAGAAAAAATGAAATCCTTTACAATATAACAGGTGTGTGTGTGTGTGTGTGTGTGTGTGTGTGTGTGTGTGTGTGTGTGTGTGTGTGTGTGTGTGACATAATGGATAGCCGGAGTATCGAGGGTGGGCGGCATGGTGGGTGGCGAGGGTGTGTGTGGGCGGCAACAAAGAGTTAACACGTTGACTCACTGGGCGAGAATTATATTTTTTTTGAGGGGTCGTCTGTCTTTTAACTTAAGGAGAGACGAAGGTAAAAGACGAAACATTGGTTAGTTGTTGTTGGTGATGGTGGAGAAGATGTGTTGGTGATGGTGGAGAAGCTGTTGTTGTTGTTGTTGGTGGAGAACTTGTTGTTGGTGAAGGTTGGAGATGTTGGTGGTGGTGGTGAAGTTGTTTTAAAGTTCGGGTGGATGGAGGAGGACTGAAGCGAGTAGATGGATAGAAATGAAGGAGAAGTTTGAATGGAATGAAAAGGGTGATATAAGGGAAGTAGAGTGGCTGGAGAGAATGGATGGAGAGAGAGGGAGAGAATGGGTGGAGAGGGAGAGAGGGAGGGAGTGGAATGTTATGGTCGAGCGGGGTGATGATGTGGAGGGAGGGTGATGGAGGAGGTCAGGGGGTGATGGAGGGGTGATGGAGGGAGGGGGGTGATGGAGAGGAGGGCAGGGTGCGATGGAGGGCAGAATTTGATGGAGGGAGGGCAGGGGGGTGATGGAGGAGGGAGGGCGGGGGTGATGGAGGGAGGTGATGGAGGGGGCAGGGGTGATGGAGGGAGGGCGGGGGTGATGGAGGGGGTGATGGAGGAGGAGGGCGGGGTGATGGAGGGAGGGGGGGTGATGGAGGGAGGGGGGTGAGGTTATTAGAAAAGTGAATTTATTTATGATTTTTATTGACTTCTTGACCTAATGTACACAAGAACGTCTGTAATGTAAACCTTAATTAATGTCAGTACTGGACCACCTGAAGACTCGCCCCCCCCCTTCCCTCCCTCCCCCCAGCCTCTTATTTTACCTGACGATAAAACACCTTATATCTCTAACTGGGGATTAGGTTAGGTTAAGTTAAGGTTAGGTTAGGTTAATGTTAGGTTAGAGTTAGGGTGGTTAATCTTAAGGTGAAATAAACTGGGGCGAATCTTGAGGTTATTATCACCACTGGCGGCAACACTAACTCTCCCTGCACTAGTCGCTGTAATAGGCCATGTGTTGTTCTTTGTCTTGTGTAAATATAAGAAATCTAATTTTTTTCTTAAACAGTAAACGAAATTATTTAAATTGAACAATCTTGTGTTGTTATGAGGAGCAGTGGGCAAGTCAATAGTGTACTCGTTATCTGACCCAAAGGGTGCCAGCTCGAGTGGTTAGCATCAGAATAGGGCGCCCCTTGTCGAGCCAGTTGCAGAATGGGTACTGCTCTTCATATTAGGGAATTGACAGGTGGTAGTGCGTCGTGATGATCACACTGTCTCCTTGTGACTCGTCCTAAGATGTTGCACGTGTGGAGGGCTACATGTAGTGCGGGAGGGGCGACGCCAGCGTCTTTCTGGCGTTGGCGCTTGTCTGCCTCGGTATGCAGTCGGGCTAACTCGAAAGTATTGACACCTTCGCATCTGGTGCTCTTCCAAGCGTTAGGGTGTGGAGTGCTCGTCTCCCAGGTGAGGGGGTCGATTTTGCACTTTTCAGGTTTGTCTCAAGACAATCCTTATACCTTTTCCGTTGTCCGCCAGCGTTACGTTGATCATTCGTTAGGTGACTCTATAGTAACTGCTTTGGCAGTCTACTGTCGTCCATGCGGGTAATGAGGCCGGTCCAACGTAGTTGTTCATGGGTAATGGCAGCCTCGATTTTCCTACAGTTGGTGTACGCATTTATTCACCTGTCTTCCCAACGGTGTCTCTTATATGTGACCCATGTATCGCTGCCATACAGCAGGGTGGGGAAGACCACTGATCGATATATTGTAAATGGTTAACGTTGGAGAGGGTGGCCCCGTTAACCTGGATAAACGGCGGAGCTGTGGCTGGAACAGAATCTCTCTTACATTCACCTCAACGCCGCAGTGTGTATGCGTGTCTGCGGAGGTGTTCAGAATCTCCTGTAGGTCCCATTCATTGTGAGCGACGAGGGTGAGGTCGTCTGCATACTGACACCACGAAACCATACCTGCGCCACACACCTTCCCCACCACACCACACACCTGCGCCACACACATTCCCCAGCACGCCAAACCTGCACCACACACCACGCCACACCTTCCACGCCACACCTGCACCACACACCTACGCCACACACCTTCCCCAGCACGCCAAACCTGCACCACACACCTGCGCCAAACATCTTCCCACAACAGCTTACCTGCACCATGCACCTTCCCCACACCACTATCAACCACCACGACCACCATCACCACCACTACCACCATCCATCAGCACCAACACACCACCATCCATCAGCACCACTAAACCACCACCACCAACCTCCAACCATAACCACCGCGGCACCACCACCACCAACCACCACTACCACCAACCACCACTAACCACCAACCACCACTACTACTAACCACCAACAACAACACTAACCACTGCCACCAACCACCTCTACTTTTACCACTAGCAACAACAACAATCACCACCATCCACCACTACCTCTACCACAACCAGCAACAACCACCATCACCAACTACCATCACCACTATAACCACCATCACCAACCTACACCACCAACCAACAACAACAACCACCAAACACCAACCAACATCAACAACCACCACCAAACAGCAACCACCACTACCACCACTACCACCACCAGCAGGGGCCATGATCATCAACACCCTCGTCCTTAGAGACCATAACAGATATGAGGCACTTTATATCCCCAGCCTCCCCCATCAGAAGGTCCCCAGCAGGGTCTTGAGGGGAGGGGAGGGGGCACCTGGTATGCAGCAGGCTGGCCGGCTGTCTGGCTGGGCTCCCTTAGAGGTTCTCCACGCGCTGTTAGCAGGAGAAACATCGGCTATCATGTTATCGGGACACCGTGTGGCCTGATGGTCCCACGGGCCGTTCCTGGTCCCTCTGGGGGGTAGTGGAAAGTAGGCGGCGGGAAGGTGTATAGATGGTTGGAGTGTGGGGAGGTTGATGGAAGAAAGGAAGGGAGGAAGGAAGGGAAGAGGGTGGAATGTGGAAAGGAAAGTAGGGAAAGGAAAGAAGAAAGTTGAGATGAAGATGGAATGTGGGAAGGAAGATGGAAGGCAGGAGGAAAGAGAGGGTGGTGATGGTAGGATAGTGGAAGTAGAAGGGAGTACGAAGGGGTGAAAGTAAGAATAATGAGGAAAAAGGATTAAAAGATGGAAAAGTTTAATTTGCTGCGGCCAATAATAATAATATACTAATAACAACAACAATAATAATAATAATAATAATAATGATAACAACAATACCAATAATAACAACACTAACAACAAAAATAATAACAACAATAACAATAATAATAATAACACAATAATAATAACAAACAATAAGAATAACAACAATAATAACAACGACAATAATAATAACAGCCTTTACTAAAATTCCTATCTTAAATAAGGACATCAAAATGTATCAAACTCCTACTAATATTTTCGTCTCTCAAGAAGCAGAAGAAAAAAAATATTATCTCCCAAACACTGTGAAATATAATCGACGACGAAACCCAATAACAATATCCGGGAAACTGTGAGAAGACTTGTTGACAGGGAGCCTTGACGTCGTCCTCGAGTAGGGAGTCTCACGGCGTCTCCTCCTCCTCCTAGTCCTCCAAACTTGTACCACCACGACGGAGTTTTGACACGGGACTTGAGCGAGGGAGGGAAAAATGACGACAGTATCTTGTCTCACGCTGAGGGGCCCCCGCGCACCTGGGCCGACACGTGTTCCATCTGTGTCGTTCCTGATAAAAGCCTTCACGACATGTTTTGACACCTAAGTTAATATGAAGTCGCCTCCGGTGGGGTAGTGCGGCGGCTCTCCTCCTCCTCCTCTGGATTAATTCACTGTGGTGGTCTTGTTTGCTGGTAAACGTCTCCAGGGGGAAGACGATAAGGAAGGTATAGGAGTTTATTCTGAACACATAAGACGGTTCTACTTGGACGTTTAACAGGTTGCAGTCCGGTGCTGTAGGTTCAGAGGGTTCTATTATGGTTCTGTAGGTTTAGTCTTGTTTAAGGGGTTCTAATCTAGTTGGGGGATAGTGATTAAACCACCTTTCCATGGGGTTTATAATTATAAAACCTTCAGTGCCGTGATATGATGCCCAGGTTTTTGTGTACAATTTACGGGAAACTGAACAACTTTCTTAAGAATATTTAACTCGTTCGAAGTTGTCCGACACATCTTGCAACGTCGCTGTGCTGGTAGATACACTTGTCTCCCGTACTACACCACCCTCCCCTTACTACACCCACGGGACACCCCTACCTTTTGTTGTAGTGTGTTGTTCGTGTGCGTGTACTGTGCGTGTACTGCCAGTGTGTTGCGTGTACATATGTGACGAAGACACACATACACTTGGTACTTTTCAGCGTTATTATTTCCTGTTCTGTCATTACGCTTGACTAGACGTTTGTGTCTGTCTGTCTGTCTGTCTTCCTGTGTCTGTCTGTCTGGTGAGGTTTAAACGATATATTCCAAGTAGATTTTGTTCTGAGTTAAGTAAGCCACCACCTTTGCCACATAGAAACTTATTGACCTTAATGATTTTTTTTATACAACAATAATAAAAATACTTAAGTTATCAACATTTCAGAACCTTTGATAATAACTTGGCATTCACGTCTGCTACAAGTTTATTCAGGTTAGTTGAGGTATTGTTCACCGATCTAATATATCATTAATCCATTTACATATAGTATTTGGTGTTCACAATGAAGTCTTTAGTTCCGACCATTGCCGAGTTCCAAGCCTTTAGTGCGCGTTGGTTAAGTCACGGTGCTCAATAACAAAGCCCCTGGAGACATAATACCTCTGGTAGCAGGCGATCACTCACAACACAAAGACTAGACTCACATAAGATTGGAGTCAGTTCAGTGTTTACCTGTATAGAAAACGCTATAGTCAAGTTATACCTGAGCCTCAAGAAACACACACACACAAAATCAGTTTTCTTTTTCCACATAATGACGGGTGTTCGAATTTTACGACAAGATTTATAACCCGGCGGGCTTTTTGTCTATAATATCGAGTGGTATTGTAAAGGCTTATTAATCTTATACGTTTATGCCAATAGTGGTTTACAGTTATTGTAGCCGACACTGTCAATACCATGGTGTTGTCAATATTATGGAGCCTCTTATGTTTTTATCAGGACCTTAGTGCTATTAACGTCTTGATCACCACCCTATTATATACATATTTATCCATAATTACGCGTTATATTCGACGTTGTTTGATGGCTGCTTTTGTTACGGGTTTTTGTTATTATTTCAAAATCTATGAGGGTAAATGGTTTTCTTTTATGGTATTATTTTCTTGGGGTATAAAAGGCAGGAAGTTTTGAATGATTGGTAATGTGGTGGTCCAGATGTTGACCTTCTTAGTGAATTACTTAAACATGTAAATGAAGTGAGTCACATTAGGTTTGAAAGGGGTAGAGTGTGTATAGATTACCTGACACACACACACACACACACACACACACACACACACACACACACACACACACACACACACACACACACACAAAACCATCTTCACATCACATTAAAACGAAAGAAATGACCATTTACCTCAAGACGAACAATTACAATAAAAAATAATTAGAAATTGATGATTAATAAAAAACAGACCCCAAGAGAAACGATCTATTTTGAACACCTTGAACACCTGACTTGTTCATTTACACACCTGTTAGAGTGTCCACAACTACCACTTATATATTGACAACAACAGGTATATATTTAACGAGCAGGTGTGGAATGATGCCTTACCTGTTATGCATGACTAATAAAACTCTGAGATAATTACGTTTTAATGACATCGTGATTCTGTTAATTATAATTGATAATTGTGGCTGCATGAACTAATTATAATAATCTCTCTGGTAATTACTATTTGGCTGTCGTGTTAATTGTTTGTTCTTTTAATTACCATTGATAATTGTAGATGGATGACCCACTTATAATGGAATTTACTTAAGGATTATTATGTATGTCATCCACACTCTAATCATCCAGTTTAAGCATCCACAGTCTAATTATCCAACAGTCGAATCATCCAACAGTAATCATCGAGCAGTTTAATCATCCAACAGTCTAATCACTCAACAGCCTAATCATCCAACAGTCTAATCACTCAACAGTCTGATCATCTAGTCTAATCATCCAACAGTCTAACCATCCAGCCAAACAACAACATTCAACAACATTGGTAACACTTGTCCTACTAGTATCTGTACAAAGTCTTATCAAAAAACTTACCTACAGTGTTGCTGATGTTGGAACACCTGTCTCCGTGGCCTAGTTGTATAAAGTTAACGAAGGCGTGTATAACAACATCAATAACAATAACATCATCAACGTGTATTAACAACGAGTAAACATTGTTAGTAGATGGTTAACCACCTGTTGTTGTTGTAGTTCTTGATAACTAGAAAATGACCTCTTGGTGATGTTGCTGTAGATGAGTGTGTTATCTCTCTCTCTCTCTCTCTCTCATTAACTGGAGCACGTCTAAGGACAGAGGGTCATTAATCTGTGGGGGAGAGGGGTGGGGGTGGGAGGAGGTGGGGTGGGGAGAAATGGGATAATGAGGGATGGGGAGGTTAAGTGATTTGAATGGAGAGGGAGGAAGGTATATTGAGAATGGGTTGGGGAGATGGGAGGCAGTAGGTGGGGAGAAGTGGGTGGGGAGAAGGGTGGGGTTGAGGGAGGAATGAATGAGTGGGAGATGGGGAAGGGGTGGGTGGGTGGGTAGGTGGGTGGAGGGTAGGGGGGTCAACCATACCAAGATACCCGCTGTTTCTCTTGCTAATAGAGCGTAAACGTGTAGACTACCACCAAGACGGAGTTAAGAGCCGCGAGATTTACTGATGCTGTGAGGACCAGGGTGTAGGGTGTAGTAAGGGAGGTGTAGGGTGTAGTAAGGGAGGTGTAGGGGTAGTAAGGGAGGTGTAGGTGGTAAGGAGGTAGGTGGTAAGGAGGTGTAGGTAGTAAGAGAGGTGTAGGGGTGTAGTAAGGGAGGTGTAGGGTGTAGTAAGGAGGTGGGTGTAGTAAGAGAGGGGTGTAAGGAGGTGGGTGTAGTTAGGAGGTAGTTTGTAGTAAGGAGGTGTAGGTGTAGTAAGGAGGTGTAGGGTGTAGTAAGGGAGGTGTGGGGTGTAGTAAGGGAGTGTAGGGTGTAGTAAGGAGTGTGGGGTGTAGTAGGGTGTAGGTAGTAAGGAAGGGCGTTGTGTTTGTCTGTTTTCTATTATCTGTCTGTCTGTTGGTCTGTCTGTCTGTTTGATTGTTGTCTGTCTGTTGGTCTGTCTGTTGGTCTGTTGTTGGTCTGTCTGTCTGTCTGTCTGTTGGTCTGTCTGTCTGTTGGTCTGTCGTTGGTCTGTCTGTCTGTCTGTCTGTTGGTCTGTCTGCTGTTGGTCTGTCTGTGGTCTGTGTTGGTCTGCGTCTGTCTGTCTGTTGGTCTGTCTGTGTTGGTCTGTCTGTTGGTGTGTGTGTCTGTTGGTCTGTCTGTTGTTGGTCTGTCTGTTGGTCTGTCTGTCTGTCTGTCTGTTGGTCTGTCTGTCTGTCTGTTTGATTGTCTTTCCTGCTATTGTGTCTCGTCTATCGTTTTTTATGTCTGCCTGTCTGCCTGTGTTCAGTGTCTGATTTTCGTTTAAGATAATCTCTTTTGAGTTTTGAGCATTTTCTAAGACACCGGCAAGGTCCTTCACCCGTTCCTTTCTTCTCCCTCCTCCACCTACTCCCTCCCTCCTCCTCCTCCTCTTCCTCCTTTCGTTCTCCTCCTCCTCCTCACTAGGTATGGGGTATACATGTTCAGTGTTCATGTATTTGCTCTGTTCATTATTATTGATCCACGTTTAATAATTTAGGAAAATAATACTGGTTGTTACTTGAAAAAATATTGCATGACTATTAATTAGACTCATAGATCGAATTCTCTCACTAAACGAAGACAAGAGACCATAACGCGTTGTGGACGTTTTCAAAATAACCAGAAAGTTAAATTTGGCGTCATGTGTTTTTCCCAACAGCCACAAAGCGTTTTGGACTGTCTCGAAATTCCTCTAACGGTCTAATCTAACCTAACCTAACCTAACCTAACCTAACCTAATCTAACCTAACCTAACCTAACCTAACCTAACCTAACCTAACCTAACCTAACCTATGCACACTGTTATCAAGTTATATCAATCATTCTTTAAATTAATGCAGTAGTAAAAACGTTCAGTATTATATTTACTTTAAAGAAAATACTGTATTTAGTATTTAACACAGCAGCAAAAAAATAAATCTTCATATTCGTATTGAAGAAAAGTATTAATATTTAGTATTTAATATTTTGCAATGTATTCAACCTCAAAAATGTTCCTGTCACCAGCACCCACCCTTCAGCTCTCCCGGCAGTAGTAAACAAAAAGAATCTACTCATGAGAAGCAAACACTAAACGACGGTAGTGGCGCAGGTAGTAGGTAGGAGTCACAGGTCGACCCTCATATGGCCTTCACTAGCATTTTGAGAATATACATAATAGACACCAATTGTCGACCACTGATAAACTGGGGAATCTCAGTCCGAACATCCGTGACCCGGCCTCATGAATCACCTCATGACGGGCCTGAAATCACGTCCTTAACTCAACCTTGCCTCTTCCACCGATTCATCCATAGGGTCCCCCGTCAGGTCTGAGAGTTATGTGGTTGTGATGTGGTTGGTATTGTGTTGGCCCCTGGAGGTCAATTAGGTGGTGTTTAGAGCGGCGTGAGGAGCCAGATTGTACAGAAGCTGCCGGTGTGGGCCGTCATCCACACCGCCCTCTCCTCCTCCCCCGTCCCTCTCCCTCCTACCTCCTCCTCCTCCCAGCCAGTGTTGCTCGCCTCTGTATCTGTATTTACGGGCTATTGTCAACCACGCCACCATGATGACTCTTTTAACCTGTGTGTGTGTGTGTGTGTGTGTGTGTGTGTGTGTGTGTGTGTGTGTGTGTGTGTGTGTGTGTGTGTGTGTGTGTGTGTGTGTTGTTGATAATTATACATGGAATAAGTTATTTGTTTATATAACTTTACACATAGAATCTTGGTTAGGTCAACTCTCTCTCGATCATATTAACAACCAAATCACCATAACCACTTCTCTTTCTTAACCAGTGACGTAATTAACACAGTTTCTCTAATCACTTCCACCTGTTTAGTCACTGATCACTGACGTACCGCTCTAATTACCATCATCACTAACCACTACTAGCCATCACTATCACTATCATCATTACCATTATCATCACTACCACTCAGGTAAATGCCAACCACAATCACTCTTAACATGTATGGTACATTTACATTAGAATTATCACCATTACCATTACCATTGTCAAAACTACCACCAAAACCACCATCACGACCATCACTATTCTTCATCACACAACCACCACTACTACCACCATCACCAACATCCTTACTACCACCATCACCAGCATCCTTACTACCACCATCACCAACATCCATACTACCACCATCAACATCCATACTACCACCATCACCAACATCCATACTACCACCATCACCACATCCTTACTACCACCATCAACATCCTTACTACCACCATCACCAACATCCCACTACCACCATCACCAAAATCCTACTACCACCATCACCAACATCCTTATTACCACCATCACCAACATCCTTACTACCACCATCACCAACATCCCATTACCACCATCACCAACATCCTACTACCACCATCACCATAATCCTTACTACCATCACCAACATCCTTACCACCATCACCATAATCCTTACTACCACCATCACCAAAATTCTTACTACCACCATCACCATAATCCTTACTACCACCATCACCAACATCCTTACTACCACCATCACCAACATCCTTACTACCACCATCACCATAATCCTACTACCACCATCACCAAAATCCTACTACCACCATCACCAACATCCATACTACCACCATCACCAACATCCTTACTACCACCATCACCAACATCCTTACTACCACCATCACCAAAATCCTACTACCACCATCACCAACATCCTTACTACCACCATCACCAACATCCTTACTACCACCATCACCAACATCCTACTACCACCATCACCAGCATCCTATTACCACCATCACCAACATCCTTACTACCACCATCACCATAATCCTTACTACCACCATCACCAACATCCTTACTACCACCATCACCAACATCCTTACTACCACCATCACCAACATCCTTACTACCACCATCACCAACATCCTTACTACCACCATCACCATAATCCTTACTACCACCATCACCAACATCCATACTACCACCATCACCATAATCCTTACTACCACCATCACCAAATCCTACTACCACCATCAACATCCTACTACCACCATCACCAACATCCTACTACCACCATCACCAACATCCTACTACCACCATCACCAACATCCTTACTACCACCATCACCAACATCCTTACTACCACCATCACCATAATCCTACTACCACCATCACCAACATCCTTACTACCACCACCAACATCCTTACTACCACCATCACCAACATCCTTACTACCACCATCACCAACAACCTTACTACCACCATCACCATAATCCTTACTACCACCATCACCAACATCCTTACTACCACCATCACCAACATCCTTACTACCACCATCACCAACATCCTTACTACCACCATCACCAACATCCTTACTACCACCATCACCAACATCCTTACTACCACCATCACCAACATCCTTACTACCACCATCACCAACATCCATTACCACCATCACCATAATCCTTACTACCACCATCACCATAATCCTTACTACCACCATCACCAACATCCATACTACCACCATCACCATAATCCTTACTACCACCATCACCATAATCCTTACTACCACCATCACCAACATCCATACTACCACCATCACCAACATCCATACTACCACCATCACCATAATCCTTACTACCACCATCACCATAACTTACTACCACCATCACCAACATCCATACTACCACCATCACCAACATCCATACCACCACCATCACCAACATCCTTACTACCACCATCACCAACATTCATACTACCACCATCACCAACAACCTTACTACCACCATCACCAACATCCTACACCACCATCACCATAATCCTTACTACCACCATCACCTTCGCCAGCACCACAACAGTCCCGCCATCCTAAAGAATATCCATTGCTATTATATCCACAGCTTCCAACACCACACACAATACTACACTCTACTCCATCACCACTATTACCACCACCACCACTACTACTACTACTACCATTCACCACCACGCATCACCATCATCACTCACTACCACAGCCACCACACCACACCCTAACACCACCCTCACCACAGCCCATGCATCACGAGTGGAGGTGTGACAGGCGGGATGAGGTGCACTTACCCGCCACTGGGACAAAAGACGCCGCGAGAGTGTCATTGTTTCAGCAGCGATTACCAACTTCCCTTACGGCCGCTGACGGGAGCTTTTGATCTGCTGCTCGACTTTTGGAACGGGGATGCTCTGTCTCCTTTAACGGCCGAGGCTGTCATTAGGGACCTCTTGGTAGACAGATGACAGCTATGGGAAGCCATGTGAAAAATCATCGCTTCCCTCCCTGGTGTGTGTCTGTCTGTCTGTCTGTCCGTGTCTGTCTGTCTGTCTGTCCTACTGTAAGTTTCCTGGATTATTATTATTTTTTTTTAGCTTTCTTTCCATCCGTCTGTCTGCCTGTCCTTAATATTCAGACAGGCTTGTTAGATGTTAATTAACCAATATTTAACATAAAATGGGTTAATAATCTTGTATAATAAAATCTCTTCATTTATTAGTAATACTTATGTTGTTGTAGAATGTTGAAAATATTAGTTTAATGTATAACAACGACAATAATACTGTAGTTTAAATTGTTGTATTTTAAGAGTGACGTAGTTGTTGTAGTAGGATATGTTGTTGTTGTTGTTGTTGTTGTTGTTGTTGTTGTTGTTGGTTGTTGTTGTTGTTGTTGTTGTTGTTGTTGCTGTTGTTGTTGTTGTTGTTGTTGCTGTTGTTGTTGTTGTTGTTGTTGTTGTTGTTGTTGTTCTTGGAATAAATTTTGTAATAATTATAGTGATTATAGTAAATGATGTAATAGTTATGGTAATTTGATCATGTATGTATGTATGTACCTGTATGTATATATTGTATGTGTGTGTGTATGTATGTATGTATGTATGTATGTATGTATGTATGTATGTATGTTGTTAGCAGTTAGTCCGCGTCATCACCCACAGTCACTAAAGTCGCTTTTCATGGCTCCAGCGTTTCCGAGCTCTCATCAATAAAGTGTTATACCCTTATCTGCAACTGTGACCCTTGGAGTAGGAGTCTTGAAGGGCGAGAGTGTTGAGATAGAGAGCTTAAGGAGGAGGAGGAGGGGTGGGGGGTGGGGGCTGGAGGGAGGGGAGGGGAGGAGGAGGAGGGGGGAGGAGGAGGAGGAGGGGGGAAGAGTCTGTGGAACGTCTGCCTATCGGTCGAGCGTAAGCAATAGCCCCGAGTTGTGTCACGTTATCTGATAAGTGGTATTAACATTTACGGGCGCACATCCTGAGAACGGACACAGCAGCGGCCGCCTCCTACTCCTCCTGACTGTGGGATCGTAGGAGAAGAAGAAAGAAAGGGAGATGAGGAAGAGAAGGAAGAAGAGAGGGGGGAGGAAGAAGAGAGAGGGGAGAAGGAAGAAAGGGACTACGAGGAGGAGGAGGAACAGGGAGAAGGATGGGGATGAGAAAGAGGGAGGAAGAGGAATAGGAGAGGAAAAAGGAGATGAGGAAGATAAAGGAAGGGGAGGAGGAAGAAGAAGAAGAAGAAGAGGAAGTGAGTGCATGGGAGGAGCAGCTTCTGGTGAACGGGGGGGGGGGGTGTAAACTGTATACCTGGACAGTGTGGTGGAACTTAAGCAATCTCAGGTGTGTGTGTGATGCTTCAGGGTGTATTTGTAAGAGAGAGAGAGAGTATAACCTTAGGGGTGTATATGGGCGTGTAGTGGCTTCTGGCGTGTATTTGGGGAAGTGTAGATACTTTTAAAATGTACCTGGAGGTATGTGTGTGAAACTACAGGTGTGTGTAGAAGCTATGAGTGTATCTGGGAGTGTGTGTAGGAGCTATGAGTGTATCTGGGAGTATGTGTAGGAGCTATGAGTGTATCTGGGAGTGTGTAGGAGCTATGAGTGTATCTGGGAGTGTGTAGGAGCAAGACAAGACGCAACACAGACCAATAACTCATAAAATACCTTGATAACTCACTAAGACGATACGGAATCAGTAATTAACTCCTACCTGAGCTAAAGTCCCCGGCGGCCAGGTGAGGAGGATAAGGCAACGCATAGTGGCTTTAATACATCTCCTGGATATGTAAATGTGCTTTCAGTGTGTTGTGTTGAGAGGGGCGGGCATCGTGGCGCCTGTACACTACCCTGCCCGCCCCACCACTAATCTGATTTTTCACTTTCCATTACAAATGAAGCGGGCAAACAAGTTTTTTTTTTTGTGCGTGACTTACAAACATGGTGTGTGTGTGTGTGTGTGTGTGTGTGTGTGTGTGTGTGTGTGTGTGTGTGTGTGTGTGTGTGTGTGTGTGTGTGTGTGTGTGTGTGTGTGTGTGTGTGTGTGTGTGTGTGTTGTTTTAGTTTATGCTCCTGCTATGTTTATTAGTTCAGTTGCTTGTTGCTTGTTGTTGTTGTTACTGGTTGTTGAATCTGTGAATATGTACCTTACTACTACTGCTACTTCCATCGCTACTTCGTTCTCTCCCTACCACCACCACAACCGTCCCTCTCCTACCTCTTACCACCACCACCACTCCTCTCCCCCATTGCATTATCACCACCACCACTCTCCCGTTCTCATCACTACCATTAACCCCTCCCCACATTATCATCACCACCACCACTACCCTTCCCCTCGCCCCCTCACTATTTACACTCTTCCCTCCCTCCTCACCACCTACCTACCGATCTTACCCCTCACCCTCCCTCACCACCACCTCCCTACCATCAACCTTTACGTGACTAAAACCACTCGTTTTTCTCTCACTTCCAACCTTTCCTGACACCTTCTGCCCCCTCCCTCCCCCTACCCCCACCTCCCCCTACCTCACACACATCATGTCTCACACTTCATCCAATCTCCCCTATACATGGCCAGGGTCGTTGCCTAGATCTCCAGATTTCAATTATCTCCTCTAATAAAATTATCACTTGAGAGTTGGGCGGATCGTGAGCCACACCCTGCCATTACGTCCACTGCCAGGCCATGAGTTTCCCCCCAAATAGTCCCTCTATAGTCCTCTTAATCTCCTAGCCCCCCATAGTCCCCTATAGCCCCCTCCCCCACCCACCTGTGTTCGGTTCCCTGGTTCGGTAACACCTGTCTTCCTCTTAATATATGGGGGATTAATTTCAAAGTGTGATTTTTCACCTCAGATAATCCGTTATGTGTTCATACTCACGGCTTTTGTGGTACAGAAGAAGTGCTCGGCTAGTGTTGTGCTTTATTTACCGTTGACTGACGCGTGAGAAATAATGCAGACTCGGACGCGGCGGTGCCAGGTGATAGATTACACCTCAATGACGCACATGATGGCCGAGACAATCATATCGGGTCTTAATTCCATCTAGAATCCCCTAATAAGTTCTAATCCTACAGTACATAGGGGTCAAATCCCCCGTGTCAGGGTGAAGAGGGGTACGCCTCACTACCCGAGGCTGACGACCCACTTCTCCCACCTTGATGAAACACCTGCGAGCTCCTCACATCAAGGCAAATTCGCTGTTCTCATGTTTCATTGTTTATTTTACAAAATGACAGGATCTGTTTTGATTATGGGCGTTGGGGTTGGCTCTGCGGGTATAATACTGGGCGTCATTTGGTCGCACCTTTGACCTGTGTGATTGGTTTAGGGGGGAGGGGGGTTGTGGGAGGGGAGGGGCGTGGGTGAGCCTGGCAGGGTGATGGTCGTCACAATGTAGTGATGATTGGGTCTGGTGGGCGTCTGGCAAGGTAGACCAACACCACTAATATTGTTCCCTGCTTGTCCTCATACTGCTGAGGAATGTTGATGGTTGAGTCCACCCACCTCCTGCTACAGACTGCTGTTCCTGCTGTAACTGCTCCTGCTACTTAGTGATGCTGTTATTGGTGTTCCTATTGCTACTTCTTCTAGTAAATGGTATTCCTCCTGCAGCAACCGATGTTTTGCTACTGTTGTTCCTTCTGCTACTGCTGTTTCTGTTACTGTTAGGGCGTTTTTCTGTTTCTGATCCTGCTGCTCCTGCTGCTATTTTAAACCCGGATAGAAACAGGCGTAGGCCGGATACCTCTCCCTGGGGCGCCTAAACTTCAGTTGACCCTTGGGCACCTCCGGAGATAGGCATTTACTCGCATTTAGATAAGTTAAAAAGGCAATTAGGAATTACTGTAATACTAAAAATCATATAATATTAAGGAATAATGATGATAACGGTAATAATATAGAAGAAATACAGTAGGAAATAATATTAGTATCTTTAGAACACACTTTCAGTAGGTGGCACCGATGAGGGTTTATCTTGGCCTGGGGGAGTGTGTACATCAACAGAGGACAGTTTAACACCCAGGGTGGTAGTTGACCCAGGGTAGTTTGTTTAGATCTAGGGGTATAAAGTGCCCAGGGGGGTATAATGGATTACCCTATCAGTGCTACTTTGCTGTTACTTATTTTTCTTGCTACTACCTGTTGTTACTTACCTGGTTCTGTTCACCTGCTGTTATTTACCTAGTGCTATACTACGTGTTTGTACTTACCTGCTGACGCAACCTGATACTTACCTGTGTCATTACCTGCTGCCACTGCCCCGTGCTTCTACTTACCCGATGCTTGTAAATCCCGATGGCGCTGCTTGTTCGCTCTTGCTGGAGATGTTATTGCCTGTGATGTCGAAGTCATAATCTCGACCTGGTGGTTGTGGTGGTGATGGTAGTAGTAGTAATGGTTGATGGTGGTTGCGTTAGTGATTGATTAATGGTATCAGTAATTGATTGGTAATAAAGGTAATGCTTGCTATCGGTGAGTAATTGAGTGGTTGTGGTTGCGGCCGTGATTGTGGTTTTGACTGCAATTACTCAGGTGGCTAATGACGATGACTAGTGGTAACGATGACTAGTGGTAACGGTGACTAGTGGTAACGATGACTAGTGACGATAATAATGATGACGATGACTGCTGAAGATGGTAGTGGTGACGAAACTGACGGTGACAGTGGTGACGATGTCTAGTGACGATGACTGGTGACGATGATGACGATGACGGAGACACGAGGCTTTTGGCGGCGACCCTCCTCCTCCTCCTCCCCCCACTCCTCCACCTGGGTGTTCCTGAGGGTGTGTTTTTGTACGGCTGAGAGACAATCTGCTTGGTTGTAGCGCCGACGAGAAGGTATTTACCGCGTCTTCAATACTTGTCCTCTCGTGTGTGTGTGTGTGTGTGTGTGTGTGTGTGTGTTTGTATAAGTGTGTCTTTCTGTCTGTGTGTGCATATGTATGTATGTATGTATGTGTGCGTGTGTTTATGTATGTAGATATAAGAAAGGTAATTAAAAGGAGGAAGTGGATGGGTGATAAAAAAGTGGATGGATAGATGAGTGATAACGAGTGGATAGAAGATAAAGAGATTAGGCACCTCAGTTTATTTCACCTGTTGAGAGAGAGATCATTATTTTTTTCTTCATTATTTATTGATTTAGACCAACTTACTACATAATACAAGTACTTAAAAGACCTTAGTGTTATCAGTACAGACATACACTTAACAGCAACAAAGGATAGGAGGAGGGGGGGGGGGTATAAGGGACTTGATCTTGTATGAGGAAGAAGAACCCTGAGAACCCCTGAGAGTGTATGATGAAAGATCGAGATTGGGCCATAGTAAGTGTCTTTAATAACCCTGAGTGCATGACGGTAATGATGTCGTTTGAGTGGTTTAGAACAAGAACTGTACAGGAATAGAAAAAAAAATGATAAGAACTGGATAACTGAAGGATAAAAATGTGATTATTTGATTATTATAAGAAGATGGAGTTAAATGGAAGGAGAAGGAAGAAGCGAACGAGAAGATAATGAAGGTTTTGTGAAGTAAATAGTCAATGAAGAGAGGATGGGAATTTTAACTAAGATGAGTGAATGTTTTCGAAGATGGAAGAGAAATCCTGATGGAATGGATTGTGGAATGGGTGTGATATTTCCTGGAACAGTGGAACGGTACTAGATGACTGTAAGATTCATGTTGGGATAAATGTTTTGAAAGATCACGTGAAGAGTAGACCCCGAAGTTATTTCACTTGATGATTAACCACTCTATAGCTACCTGTGAGATTAGATTAGATTAGGTTGATGTTAATGTAGGTTAATTTAGGTTAGGTTAGGTGAAATTAGGTTAGGTTAAATCAAGTTTGCGTTGGGGTGGTTAATCTACAGGTGAAATAATCTTGAGTGTCTAATATTCAAGAGATCCGTTTTGACAGGTGTATCGTAGGTAATTAATTAACCATATAAGATGCACCAATGAGCCAGGTACAGTACAGGTGAGAAGGAAGGTGATTATGGAGACGAGACTAGAATAAATCATCACATATTATATAAGAGAAACAAAATTACAGGTATGTGGTGGAAAGATATTAATTATATTGCGTGTTCAGGTTTACAGTATATGTGAATGGGAAATGGAAATTGAGAAAGAGTATTGATGTTTAGAGAAATAATGAATAAAAGATAAGTAAAAAAAAAACAGAATAAAGCAAGGAAGAGGAAGAATAAGTGGAATCTCGAGAGCATTATTACACAAGGGGCGGTGGAGTGTTAAGCTGCATGGAGACTGGTTGAAGGTACGTTTATTACGACTGTTGGAGACGATGGAAGATAGATGCACGGAGTCAGGTAGATGATTGAGAAGGAATAGTAGAGATGGATAGCGTGTGTGTGTGTGTGTGTGTGTGTGTGTCATATCCTAAGAGTTGAGTGTATGTATGTCTGTAGGTTTGTGGGGATGATTCTTACCTGACGATTCACTATTTACCTGTGTTGATTACTTTCTATACCTTCCTTGCACACGTGTCTCACTCTATGTGGTTCTGTCGAGGTTATTGCATCAGTTTTTCTTGAGATGTTCTGTTGTCCTTTGATCTGGCCGACGCAGGTGGGGATAAAGGATATATGTCTGGAGAAATACTTGTTTTCCTCGTTGTGTAATTTACTCGGAAGAGAGAGTATTGCCCTTGTCTTTAATATTACTGTATGATGTATATTGAAAATGTATTTGATCTTTAAGTATATATATTTTTTTAACTTGAAAGTATATATATATATTAATCTTCCGTTTGAGGTATATGGAAATTAATGTTTGAAAAATGTAATAAAATAATACGTGTAACGATAATAATTATTTTTTTGCTGAAGTATATTAGAAATTACTTGTACTTACAATATATATTTTCGTTTTTCATATTTCTTATTGTGTAAAGTTTGTTTGAATTCATTATTGTATTTTATTTAGATGTTTTTTTTGTACGTACTGTAGATATATAGGCTACTCATAATGTGTGTAATTAAGCTTGGGAATTATCATGGGTTAGCAATGACTTTCCTTCACTCACTCTACGGACTGAAGAATCCTTATTTCAGCCTCTCTGTTGACACACACACACACACACACACACACACACACACACACACACACACACACTCACACTCTGTCAAGTGCGGTTTAACAACTTTTCTTCATCCTGCCTACCGATAAGGTGATTTATGTTCAGTAATTCCTAATACAACTCTTGACTTCTTGAGCTTCACCTGAGTCGTGTGTGAGGCCAAATTACCGCAGGTGTGAGTCTTACCTTTACTTGTGATTGACAACTTTCAATTGTCTGTTTTTTAATAATTATTTTCGTGGAAGGAAAACGCAAATTTTCCAGTAACTGCATGCGTGTGTGTGCGTGCGCGTGATGGTGGTAGTGGAGAAAATGGTGGAGAAGATGTGGTGGTGGTGGTGAAGTAGGTGTGAGTGGTGGGGATAGTAGTAGTAGGGTGGTTATGAGTGGTGGTGGTGGTGGAGAGGGTGTGAACAGAGATGAGTTGTAAGACGCGTGACAATATTACAGTAGACCGAGGCATAAATCACCCCGCTAAGATTTATGTGAGGAACCATTACCGCGGTGTGAAGGTATGTGTGTGTGTGTGTGTGTGTGTGGCTCTGGCGGGGTCGTGACGCAGGCCCCCAGGCGTCACGGGTTACGGTGTGAGGTCGTGACGTGGGCCTCAGCGTCACGTAGGTGTTAGCGCGTGACATGTTCTCAAGGGGTTAGGTTATTGTACTCTAAATGTTTACTGTTCGTACTCAAAGGGTTAACACATCGTACTCAGGTAAATCTCTCTCTCTCTCTCTCTCTCTCTCTCTCTCTCTCTCTCTCTCTCTCCACATTTGCTCTTACAAGGTGAAAACGATATTGATCTGCACCTGTCCTACCTGTCATCATTAAAACACCTGTTGGCCGTAATTAATGGCATGGTGGAATACACAGGTGTTCAGAGCACGTGTTAATTGAGCACACTCTACCATACAGAGGATAAGGAGTAATAAAATGAATAAATTATGTGTAATCCGTAAAGGGAAATGATGAAGAACAGAGAAAATAATATGAATGAAAAAGGAAAGTGAAAAAATAAATAAAAATAAGAACATGAAACAGTAAAATAAAATTGATAAAAGGCGAAAACGAAGGAAAAATTAATAAACAGAGAAGAAAAGGCAATAAGAATAAACATGAAAAAAGAGAAGTCGAAAAAAAAGAATAAATTAAGACAAAAAAAAAACGAAAGAAATTTGATTAAAAAATAAATAAAAATCAGACCCAAACAGAGAGTAACAAGCTAAGTCAGACCACAGTGACCAGGTTAGATTACGGTCGGTCCTGGTCACTATGTCGGGTGTCGGGTGTCGGGCCTTATCCGCGGTAGCCCCCCCGACCAACGCCTGCACGACAATAACACGGAAAGGGTGGAGTCGGGCACCATCCACAAGCTCTGGTTCCCGATGACTGAGCTGCCAGGGGTTTAGAAGACATTAATTCATCTGGTTTAAGTTTCTCTGATCATATATCCGTGTTGTGTTGTGTTGATGTTGTTATATATGTATATTCGTGTTGTGTTGTTGATGTTATATATATACAGTATATCCGTGTTGTATATATATATATATGAGTTGATATTCTTTTATATGTATATCCGGGTTGCACTACGTCAGTGTTCTTGTTCCGGGTTTAAAATTTTCATTGGGAAAAAGCAAATGAAATAATTAATACAATGTAAGTTGAGTTACGTGGATATTATTTGTCATTTGGTGGTTCATGGATATTATTTTTATGGTTAGGTTAGGTTTACGGGTAGATTAGGTTACATTAGATTAGAAAAGAATAGCTTAGGTTAGGTTTGGTTAGCTGAGTGGTGGTCCTTAATCTTTGGTCATAATATATGGTTTCAATTTCCTGTTTTTGGACACGGATAAAATGTTTTAATAATGTTTAGTTCAATGTTTTAGTTTGTTTTGTTACCTGGTTTATCCACATAATATTACCTGGTGTATTTCCTTATCTCCTATAAAATTTGCATATTAACCCGTTTTATTTGGGAGGTATCACGTGTTAAATTATTTACATATGCTTTGTTAAATTTGCATAACACCTGGTTTATTGGTTTATCGCGTGACAGATTTGCTTATTATTTCTTGGTTTATTAATATATAGAGACTCCCAGAAAAATTGCCCTCCCTCCCTCCCTCCAACTCACAGTGTCTAAGGGAGCAGCCCGGGAACTAGGGTCATTCTTCTGGGACACTATATATATATATACCTGTTCCGCTGTCATGCTGGAGGTGCTCGGCTAAATTGATAAGTTGCACCTGGTGATTAACACTTATCCAGGTAAATTATCAGATGAGTTATCTTAAGTTATTGTTTATTTTCATGGTTGATTTGTGGTGATGTGAGAATTTTTGTGTGAGTGTGGGTGTGTGTGGTGGGTGGGTGGGTGTGAGGGTGTGGGCGTGAGGGTGTATTGTATTGCGTTCTTAAAGCTAAATTTTATATTCTTACTAAATTTAAACCACGTTAAGCATAGGAATCTATCCGACGTCTGTGTGTCTGTCTGTCTATCGAAACTTATGACCGCCTGTCTGTCTGTCTGTCTGTCTATTTGTCTATCTATCTGTACTGTGCATCAGAAGTGGATAACATTAACATACCCAGGACGTGCTCACAGGCAGGTCAAAAGGTCACCGAGACAATAGACGATACACGCGTCAGGTTAGGTTAGGTTAGGTTAGGTTAGGTTAGGTTAGGTTAGGTTAGGTTAGGTTAGGTTAGGTTAGGTTAGGTTAGGTTAGGTTAGGTTAGGTTAGGTTCCCCCGCAACAGAAAATGTACCCTTGAAAACATAAGATATAATTTCAGCTTGGGGGAACAGCTGAATAATCTCTGAGGTACCTGTAATGATGATTGACACGTATTTAAACTCTAACTTAATATAAATGGTTAAAACAAATACACCTACAGGAATAATTGTGTATTTTTTTGTATTATTGTGAATCTTCAATTGTTGCTCTTAGCTTTACTGAATAAAAGTTGTTTGGTTAAGTAAATATTTGAGGGGGAATTTTAAGGAAATGTTTTTCAGTGTTACGGAAAGTTTAGTGTATAATTAATAGTGATATTTTAATTTCGAAAAAGGTCAAAACAGCAAGAAAAAACAATTTACTCTAACCTGACCTGACCTGACCTGACCTGACCTGACCTGACCTGACCTAACCTAACCAAATCCAACCCAATCTAATCTAATCTAACGATATCTGAGCAGGTTTTGTTAGGTCAAACTGGGTTAGTTTAGCTATAGGTTAGGTTAGGTAAGGTTAGTATTAAGGTGTTTAATCTTCAGGTGAAATAAACTAGGGTGTCTAATCTTCAGGTGATCCCACTCAAACACTAAGATACAGTTCCCTCAATACTGTACTCAAATAACGTGCAGTACCTTTAACTGAGTACAACATAAGGTACTCAAATAACCTCTAGTACCCTTACCTGAGTACAACATAAGGTAAATTGGTAGTTCTATACTTCTATAACATCGAATAGAATCAAAAGAAATCATTAGTGTGCGTCTACCATTGAGAAGATTCCATTTCCCTTCAGTAAACACTATTAAACACAACCGTGATATAAGAAAATCTGCTTTCAAAATCCTGAGTAAATATGCCATTGTATATTATCAAAGTCTGAGCAAAAGGCACCAACCAGTATACTGTATTTGTCTATGAGTGCTTGAGTGTGTAAATATTAGATGTTTTTAAAGTATAATAATAATATATCTGTATAGTGTAACTTTTTCACTGTAAAATTCTTTCACTGTAATTAATAACACAACCATCGTAGTCACTATCATCATCAGTCATATCACCACAACTAACACCATACACACCCTTCCTACCACCACCACCACCACCACTCACCATAAACAGCTTACAGTGACCTCAGCCTTCAAATCATCACAGAGGCACAGTCCACCTTCTTCGCTTCGTTATCACTGTAATCTAAGCCGTATAATCTGTTCTGTGTAATTCACCACGAGAACTACCTTACCCTGGGGGGCTTCCGTTAGTATGGGGAGGAGGAGGGGGGGAATGGGATGGGGAGGGAGGAGATGGATGGAGAGGGAGGTGGGAGGGGAGGGAGGAAGGTGAGAAGAGGTGGAAGAAGAAATAAGAGAAGGGTAGGGAAACTAGGGAGTAGAGAAGAGGGGGAGGGAAGAAGAGAAAAGAGAGAGGGGGTAGAGGAGAGAGGAAGAAAAG